>NC_056741.1:636604205-636731705 GCF_019279795.1 Protopterus annectens | reverse complement strand
ACAGATGTAAGGCATGAGTAGATTCAGGAGTAGATTACAACAATACTGTGGGAACAGAGATTATATAGCATAGCCTGTTTTAGAGAACAAAAGTTAAGTTGGAGGGGAAAGGTGCATTAAGTAAGGTCTATGCAGGAGCAAGTGCAGCAGTTAAATAGATAGTCTTTTAATGTTTTTTGAAACAATTTGAGTTAGTGATCAGTCTTAAATATAGGGGCAGTTTATTTCATGCATTGGTGACAGAATGATCATAGAGAAGTTTGCCAATGGATTTGTTTGGTTTGTAGACCTGTAGGAGGTGTTGTTCAGAGCTACAATGTGTACTGTTTGGTATGTAACGTGAGCTGAGAGTTGAGAAAGCAGGGCAGGAAAGTGGTTGGTTTGAGATGGAGTGAGTCAAGTGCAGTTGAGGCAGTAGTTGTTAATCATAGGATCATAGGACGTTACTAGGCTATTGGCCCAGAGCCCTTACAAGCCTAGCCAATAATTTACCGCATGTTCCAACAAGTCAGCACCCTATACTGCAATTGATGGTGCAATTCTAGCCACTGTATTTTTTTTAGAAATAGACAGTGGTGAGAGTGGTAGGGTTAATTAGTAGCAAATCAAGCTATTTTATTATATGTGATTTCAAGTTTTGTCAACAGATATGTTTGAAGGTGAGTGAGGATTGGAGAGGCATAAAAAAGGGTGGGTAATAGATATGCTTGTGCTAGAAAGCATTTGGATTAATTTGTGAGGAATTTTTTGTTTCTATAGAGAAGGCCAAGTTGTTGATGAGTCTTCTTTATACAGTTTTGGAAGTGAACATAGAATTTTAGTTGGTCGTCAATAATGACCCCTAGAATTTTAGTGTGGGGTTCAACCATGATAGTAGTGTTGTTTAGGGAGGAGACAGTAAAGTTAGATTTGAGGTGTTGGAGAGAATTAGGAAGGAAGAGGAGGAGTTTAGTTTTATTTGGGTTGAGTATGAGTTGGTTGGAAGTGAGCCATTTTTTGACTGAGTACATAGATTCTTGAGTAAGACTAAGAAAGTGGGAGATTGACAGAGATGGAAATTATAGTAGAGTTATCAGCATATTGTATTAAAGTGGAGTGAGGACAGGAGAGATTGAATAGTAGGGGTCCAAGGATGGAGCCTTGGGGAAGCCTGGTTTGGACTTGGAGGTAAGGGGAGATTGCAGAGAGATAGCTAGAGAACCAACAAACAGCAGAGTTGGAGAAATTCTTTACATCTTGCCTGGTAAATATTCCATGTTACCATACCTCTCAACTGTACCAAATTACTCAGTTTTTATCATGTTTTGGGGTTCAAATGAAGGGGAGCCATGATTCCCGAGTGGCACCCCTTCATTTCTGATTTTTTTCTTTGTATTTTTAATGTTTTTTTTAATTTTCACGCTGTCGGAGCTGATGTCATCACGTGCGCGATAATGTCAGCTCCATCAGGGCTACCAGCCTATCAGAATTGAGCTCCTTGGAGCGTTATGCATGCAGAGCTCAAATGCAAGCAGGCGGGAATGGTAGCGCTAAACGGAATGGATTATTATGTCGGTGGGAGCAGCAGAACTGAATGGATCGGATTATTAATATGTCGGGGACCCGAACGGATTATGTCGGAGCAGGCAGTAATGATCAAATCTCAGCACTGAACTTTGTGCAGAAAGCAGCACACAAGTAAGTATGTGAGCAGGCAGGAATGAACAGATGATGTGTGTGTGTGTGTGTGTGTGTGTGTGTGTGTGTGTGTGTGTGTGTGTGTGTGTGTGTGTGTGTGTAACTTTCTCTGTTCAAAAGAGCTCTCTAATGATCTGGTTTCAATTTGCACAGAGCTTGTTCAAAGCCATCCAGCCCCTTCAGCCTTCTTTTCCAGCTACTTCTTCCTCTATACCAGTGAAAAGAAAGAAAGCTCCTTCTTCCTCTGAAGAGGAAGCTGTTTTTGATTCAAATAATGAGAGTTTAGACTACACCTTTCAAACAGCTTCCCCAAATGCTTGTGAGTTTGAATTTAAGGATATCTTTTCCTCAGATTCTCTTAATTAGAAAATATCTTTTGGATACACCATCTCCAAATGAAATGTTTTAAAGCTCCATGATTGTGAGCCATTGTTTTTCCATCTCCACCTCCTCTACCTCCTCTTCCTGGTGCTCTGCCCCTCGGCGAATTACCTAATCTTGTTTTTATATCCAGCGGTAAATTCAAACGAATCAGAGTTTGCTGAAAAAAAAGGATGGATTGTACCATTTGTCGTATTTGCATCCATAGTAACTGTATTCTTCAGGGGGATTTCCAATTTGCTATGTGAGGATTTCTAACACAGGTATAATTTAAAGTCAATTTATGCATACCAGTCATCTAAACACTCATGATAATAAATGTGAAGAACAGATGACCACTATGCTGGGTGAATTTAAAGAAAGAGGTCATAATGAAAGGCTATTAGAAACTGCAAAAATGAGTACAATGGATGAGAGACAGGGTAGAGCCAAGCTGTATTTTTCAGAAATTAATAATACCACACAAGAAAATAGAAATAGTAGGAAAAATGTACAATTGCGTTATATAACAAGGTACAATAGGCACACGTGTGTGTGTGTGTGTGTGTGTGTGTGTGTGTGTGTGTGTGTGTGTGTGTGTGTGTGTGTGATCTGTGGTTATATGGCTTTTTGTGGTAAGGGCAGTGAAGGATTGAATTTATGACAGGCATTTGAATTTCACATTTCATGTTCTTCAGAAAATAAATGATAACACAAAACCTTTTATACTAGCAATTTTCCTAAATTTATGAGGTCAGTATTTGAAATGTGTCCCTATTTTTAGGGCTGTAATGTATTCCCCTATTATTGGCTTTGTCCAGGTTTTTTGTGCTAACAGATTGAGAGAGCTATCGTGAGGAGTGAGAACTGAATTCTGTATTCCCCATTATTGGTGTTGTCCAGGTTTTTTGTGCTAAGAAATTGAGAGCTATGGTAAGACATGAGAAATGAATTCACTAAATGATAGCCATTTAAGTTCAGGAAACTGCTGATTTGGCATAGTGGTATGTTGCTCTGATTCTGACTGTAGTGCGCTGGGTTCAAGACTTGGCAGTGAAACGCATGGTGGTAACACAACATTTTATTCTGGCAACTTTCCAGAATGATATAAGTAATGTTTAAAATGTGTCCCTGATTTTTGGGCTTTTGTCCTGCCCCCTCCCCAAAAAAAAATGGATTTCTTGTGCTGCAAAGTTGAGAAATACAATTGAGTGGATTTTAAAAGGAGCTGAAAGCTTCAGGGGAAGAGAAGTTTAGTGTCGCTTTTGCTGAGTCTGCTTGCATTGTTAATAGCATAACAGGTTAAATGCTTGCTTTTGATGCAGAAGACTGTGGGTTCTACTCCCACGGTCTGTAGATGCATTGCTGATACTGCACTGTGTTGTACTTTTAAAGGGGGTGGGTGTAATAAGTCAAGGCAGGGTGTAGCTACAGATAGAAAAGAAGTAAGCAAATGTCATGCATAAGGGCATTTGTGTCTCGGTGTAAAGAGCAAAAATATTAACCAAAATTCAGGAACAGAAAATCAGAATGATTATATTCTGTGCTGCATTTTAAGAAAAAAAATGTGTGTGTGGAAGTAGACTTTTATGATGGAAATGTTCTGAATTGGGCAGTTTTGTCATTGGTTCATTTTGTTTCATTGCCTACTGGAAAAATGTTCAAACAGTAAATTTAAAATACGCTCTTAATACTAACAAGTGTGCTGTAGTCTGGATTATACAAGGAATATAATTTAATAAAGTCAGGAAGGTGTATCAAAGAACACATGTATGTTTCCCAATTTGTGTGCAAGGGGCCAATGATTTGAAAACAGCCCAAAAGTTATCTATCCACCACTAGTCAGATGCATTTCCTTTGGATGTGGTGTGTGGGTTTCAATGTGTTTCAATGAATGTGAGTTTCAATGGCAGAGAAGTTTTAATGCCAAGTCTATTTCATTTGTCAGACAGTATTGCTTTGTTTAGCAGATGGCTTAGTGTTTGTGCATTGTGCTATAAAATATAAAAATAAAATCCAAATAATCCTTGTAGAAGTAAAGCAGTATGCACACATTAGTGTTTATGGTAAATGGGGCAAAATAGCCAGGTAATGGGACATTGGAATGGCTGCAGGGGGACTCTGGTGCCATATTTTGGTTGTCTGTTCTTCAGTTTGTGTTTGAAAGTTGGTATCCCATGATTCCATTGGAGTGGCGGGGTTACGTAATTATGTATGCAAATTTGATGTTACTCAGCAAGCATACAGATTTGTACCTATTTTTCATGGGCCTTGTCCAGACTTTTGATATTTCCAGGTTGAGAGGTATGCATGCTGCTACAAAACATATTTTTTTTCAATGTCATCCTCCTTTTTGTTACTATACCCTTGATAGAGCCCCGTGCAAAACTTTATTGAAATTGGCCTCTCCTCTTCAACTGAAAGCTTTATCATTCATCACCTTTTCTAATGGCTTTTTACTCTTAGATACTCTATGAATGTAAGCTCCACTTTTTTTCTGTTTGACATGTATTACATATCCTTTTTGTAGCTTTTTATAATATTTCTTCTTTAATGGTGGCTTTTTTACTAATAACCCGCACAGAAAATATTGGCAGTTTTTTATTTTCTTAAATAATTTTATTCTTTTTAATATAGCATTTTATGTGTTCAGTCCAACCTTCCCTAAGATCAACATAATAAAATGTACTCATTATTTCCTTGTACTGTCTTTCTCTCTTGACTTATGTTTTCAGTAATCATTTTCCATTTCTTAAACTTCTTTTCGTTTTTCTCTTACTTCACCTGCCATTTGTCTCCTAGTTTTTGGATGCACTGAGTCTTTCTCATACTGCTTTATACTTCACTATCCTTTTCAAACTTTACCGTATGATACATGACATATCCAAAACAATTATATTGATGCTAAATGCACCACAGGTTTAATTAGCACTAAACCTCCTCTTTATGTTTTTTTTTATAAATTATTCATCTTATAACAGGACAACATTTTACTTTGATCCTCACATCACTGAAAAAATAACTGCAATAACTTTTTTTATAGCAGTTGAAAAAAATGAATAAGCAGAACTCACATACCACATAACTCAACGTTCCTAAAATAACCATGTTACTCAAACAAACAAACTTTCTTCTTAAATGCTATCTTGAAAATTTGAAATATGTAACCAGTGAGGACACCACAGAGAAAGGCGTAAAATAAATGTATCTTTTTATTAAAATGCCAGATTAGCACTTTCGGTAAAAACTTTCATCTGACCTCTTTGTATGTGGAAAGTAAGATGAAGGAAGTAGTGTCTCTTGCAACTTATGCAATGAAAGATACACAGCATTTTTTAGAATCTGGTTATACACATAATGACAGCAGTAGTGTTAAATATCTGTTAGTCACTCTTGATGTACAAAGTCTTTTCACCTGCATTCCTAAAGAATATGGCATAGAGAATGTTAGGATGTATTTACAGCAAAAATGTACGTTAAATGCTGGACACATAAATACCATCTATATGATGTTAGAGATCATTTTAGAGAATAATGTGTTTGCATATAATAACCAGCTATATTGGCAGAAAGCAGGCATTGCTATGGGTACGTCATGCACCAACAGTTATGCCAACATTGTGTTGGCATACTGGGAGGAACAATTTGTCATGACACCCATACATGAGCATTATAAATATATTGCTTTTTACAAGAGATTTGTAGATGATATTTTTTGTTGTGGCGAGGCACGAATGAGCAATTAGATTGATTTATTGCTTGTTTGCAAGGAACAGTGGAGTTCCTTAAGTTTAAGTAAACTTCACAGACATCATATGACACCATTGATTTTTTGGATGTCTGTATATCTAACATTGAGCCCTCCACTTATACTACAAAAGTTTTTCGTAAAAAATGCTGGAAGAATAAATATTTACATAGAACAAGCATGCACCCTGGTTACATCTTTAAAAATGTAATGAAGGGGCAGCTTGTTAGGATCTCAAGGTTACTTATTTCTGACACTGATTTTGAGCAAGTGATAGAACCCTTTGCAGTAAATTTGAAACAAGAGGGTATTGCACTAAAGACATAGAGGAAGTACTCAACAGTATGGTAGATGTACGTGACATTAATGGTGCACCTTATTTTTCAACAACACATTTAAATAATAATAAAATATAAAAATAAGGGCAGGAAGAGAACTTTTTATAATAAACGTAGGGTTAGAGTCCCACTTAGCTTCACTAGTGATATAGATAGTGTTTGTAATATTATCAAGAACAACTGGAAACTTCTTACATTGGATGAAGAAATTAAAGAACTTGTTTGTGATAAACCTACTTCTCTGTTTAAGAACTGTAAAAACTTGAAACAAAGGCTGTGTAACCACCCTCCTGCCACTAAACAGGTGATTAGTCAAAGGAAAGGTACCTTTCTTTGCAGGTCTTGTAAACCTGTAAATATATTAGAAAGAATAATGTATTTATCCATCCTATATATGCTACTAGTTATTCCCCTAATCTATATGCTGATTGCAAAGAGATATGATGAATGTTTTTATTGAAAGCGCTAATCTGACTTTTTAATAAAAAGATATGTTTATTTTATGCATTTCTCTGTGGTGTCCTCACTGGTTACATGTTTCATTTTCTGCTTTTGCTGTTTGCAGTGGTGGACTTTGTTGTTCTGTTGCAGATTTTTCTCCAGGATCTTGAAAATTTGCCATTACAATGAATAATTGCATTCCTTTTAAATATTCAGCAACTGCTCCTTCTTTACTTCCTACTCTCCAAACGTTATTCTTGAAATCCTCAATTCTCTTTTCACGAAATAACCCCAACTTTTTGTTAACCCCTATAAAACCCTTACCTTTGTCTTTATTTATTCTTAGTCCCATTTAGCTCAATTGTCCTTCTTCTTCTTTCAGTACCTCAGTCAACCACCCTTTATTTCTAACAATTAATGCTGTATTAATCATGCATTTATTTATTTATTTGCATTTGTTTACCAGGGGAGTCCCTCTGGGTCTAAGAAGGTCCGTTTTCTGAAGAGGCCCAGGGAGAAAAGCTCCACAAACTACAATGTTAACAGCAAAACTCTATATACAGAACAAAAAATATGAAGAAGAAATTAATATGACATAATAATGGTAAAAGCAACAACAGCAAAAAAAAAAAAAAAAATTTGCATAGTGAACATTAAAAAACTTTTTGACCTAACAGAAAAACTTTTTGATCAATTATTACATAAATATACATAAGAATTACTCATTTTAGGTTAAGAACAATGCAGTCAACTGGTAGGTAAAGAGAAGATAATCAGGCAACTGGGATAGGACAAGGAGGTAAAGCAATGTTAGGGGAGAGATCCAAGAAGAGGTTACATTAAGTAAGGGAGGAAAGCCAGGTAACTGTATGATAATGGTAATGGTATACATATTTTATCCATATATATATATATATATATATATATATATACAAACAGACATCACACACACACACACACACACATGCACACACATATATATATATATATATATAAATTATAAATTTTATATATATATATATATACATACATATATATATTGGGCAGGATTCACGAAGGCTTGCACGGAGTGTAAGAGACGTGTAAGACTCCATGCAAGCCTCGCGATCCAGGAACAGCCCTAAACTCAGTGTAAGAGACCAGCTAAAACGTCTCTTACACGGACTGGGCGTGGACATGCTAAATACCCTCAGTTGCAGCCGAAAGGTATGCAAATGAGGTATATTAGCGATCCACGAAGCAGAAACCAGCCCGTGTAAGAGACGTTTTAGCTGCAGAAATGTACTCAGTTGACAACTGAGTACGTTTCTGCAAAATTCACAACGGAGCCATGTCAGCTCCAAATAAAGGGTGCATATGTGTCAGGCAGCATGCCAATGGCCAAATATGTGGCCATTGGCAAGGTAACCCGATGCAAAAATAATAAAAATATATATATTTTTTTCGGTGATCACCGATGTTTAAACCCAGCGCAGCCCCGCGCAAACGGGCTGCGCTGTATAAAACATAAAAATGAAGGTTATAAACCCACAAATGTGGGTATTATGCAATACATGGAGTGACAATGCAGGGACCAGCAGACCAAAAACAACATGGCCACCGTGTAGTGGTTGCTAAGGGAGGAAGCTGAGTGTAAGACATGTAACTAAGCATTAGTAGGCAATCTCATGTAAATGAGGGTTAGGATACTGAATCTCACAGTCACATAGCAAATGAGCACAGTCTGAGTAGTGTAAGAGATACATAAGGGGGAGGAATAGAGTAGGAGATAGGTGACATCACAGGGGGGAATGGTAGAAAGAAATGCAGTTCATTGGAGGTCAGTGTAACATGACAGATGACAGACACAGATCAGGGAAAGAGGAGTGCCACAAGATAAGTCTGGGAAAGTCAAGAAATGGAAGGTGTACACTGTTACTTACACTAAAGTTTCTTGCTGGGCGTGCATGCGCACGTGTGCACGCCATGAAGCGCGAGTAGGGCAGTGTGTGCGCGTGTAAGGCAGACTGAGCATGTGGGAGTGTGTTGGTAGATGTTTAACACTGTTTGCGCTGGTGTGCACGCGTGTAGGGCAGACTGAGCATGTAGGAGCCTGTTGGCAGACCTGTAACACTGTTTGCGCTGGTGTGCGCGTGTTTTAACCCGAATAGGCAGATCCTGAACCGTGTAAGCATGTGTGCGCGCGTGTAAGCCACTGTGAGCGTGTTTCTGCTGGTATGCACGCTGCTCCCCCCTGAGGAAACAGAAAGGAAAAAGGAAGCAACAGAATTAGTAGGAAGCTAGCACAGAATACTGCTGGAGCTAGCAGGTGAAAACAATTAGAAGCAGGCAATTACACAGGCAGAATAGTAGCCCAGCCCAGCACTTAAAACTCTGCAAACAGCAGTGCAGGATGTTTCTCTCAAGAGACACTGCAAGACAGGAGTAAGCTAATAGAAGTGAAAACTGAAAAAGCTTCACTCAGAGCAGAAATGTTAGGGGCTGCCATAGCTGTCATAATGAGACATAGGCGACTTGCTGAGGGTGGTGACAATGCAGATGGTGCCAGACAACCCACAGTGAGGAGACGGAGAAGAGTGTACAGGCCCAGGGTCACCTACCAAGGGTTACATGAGCTGGAGATAGTAGAGCGCTATACAGTGGACAGAGAGCTCCTGCAGCAAATAGTTGAGCTGTGCAGGCCACGCCTCACACACAGAACCAACAGAGGGGAACCCATCCCAGTGAAAACCAAGGTATGTGTTGGCCTAAGAATACTAGTAACAGGTACCTTCCAGAGACCAACTGGTGATATGATGGGGATATCACAGGCATCAGCCTCTAGGGTACTGCACCAGTTCCTGGATGCCATGTCAGCACATGTCGGTGATCATGTATATTTCCCCAATGCCCGTGAGGTATTGGCCAGCAATATGCGTCTCTTCCAGCAAATAGCGGAATACCCTGAGGTAGTGGGTGCAATAGACTGCACGCACATACGCATCAAAGCACCAGCCGGTGAGCAGGGTAGGGCCTACATTAACCACAAGGGCTTCCCCTCCATCAACTGCCATGTCGTGTGTGATGCCCAGGGCATAATAATGAATGTGTGTGCTGGCTGCCCTGGGAGTTACCATGATTCCCACATCTGGCATTTGACGCAGCTGTACCAGACATTTGCCAATGGGGACATCCCACACGGACACCTAGTGGGGGATGCAGGTTATGCACTGGAGCCGTGGCTGATGACACCCATCAGAAACGCACACACACCTGAACAGGAACGCCATAATGAGGCACATGCACAAACACGTAATGTAATAGAGCATGTGTTTGGGCTGCTGAAGTCACGGTTCCTGTGTCTGGACACATCTGGTGGAGCCTTGCAGTACACACCAACTACATGTACCCAAATTGTCATGGTATGTGCTATGCTACATAATATGATCTTGTGAAAACAGCTGCAGCAGGACCAGCATAGGGCTGGGCCAAACAGCCCCCCACCATTGCCAAGGCCATCACAGGCAGAGCGTGACTCGGAGGAGGAACAACCTGAGCCTGCCCCAGTAGGCAGAAGGAGGCGTGCCCAGTATGCCCTGGCCTTGGCAAAGAGGCAACGCATAGCACATACACTGGCTCAGTAGGAACACTGAGAATCATACCCCCTCTGACTCACTCAAATAATAACATGGATGCCTAAAATGACATGACCTGCTCACAAACATGTACAGGGAGTGTAATATGTGCATCCGACAGAGGCAGCCCTGCAGCACCACCTGAGGCATGAATGTCATGTATTAAGTAATGTAACACCATGTACTATATGCACACCTGAGGACCCTGACTAACATCCACCCTCACCAAGCATGAAGCCACAAAATGACGATGGGATGATCAAGTGCAATAACTGGCTGAAGTAATGCAGTTAGTCAAAGGGGAGCCAATGTGTTTCAGGCTGGGAAGACATGCGGAGCATGACATGCACCACCTGCTAGGGCTGGCGTGCACCTATCTGTCCATGCCCCATGGATACTGGCAAAGGCTGTCAGTACCCACAGCATGCCCTGAATAGGTAAGTCTCAAAACACAAACCCACCTTCATAGGTACCACAAGGGATAGGAACCTAGATGTAATGCTACCCAATGCCAGAAGTCTAAACAGCAAGATGTGTGCAGTGTAAACGCACACAGTATGGAGAATGTAGATATCAGTCCTGTAATAGAAAACTGGGTCAAGGCTCACATCAGCACCCTAACACTACCAGGTCACACCTCATACTGTGCTGTACAGCCGCAAAACATGGAACAAGCTACAAAAGGAGGGTGACTAGCAATAAATGTCAAGGATAACCACACCCCCATGTTGGTACCACAACAAAAAGCAGCATGGATTAGCCATGGTCAAATACCAATGGCTAAAACCACCTCCCAGTATATAGCCTGCTGCAGACTACTGTCCTAATACCAGGAACTGCACCTGGCCTATGTTGGAATACATGAATATATCAAACCCCCAAACCACATTATATTGCTTGACTGAAAATACCCAGACATACACCGGGAGCATTATACTAGCACCAACACAGTCGGAGAAAAGTTCCCAGAATCCATAAACCAAAATGCCCAGGAACAACATACCACTCACACAAGAGGGGTAAGCATACTGGATGTGATAATCAGCAACATGTGTACTGGATGGCAAGATGAGAAGTGTATCCTTCACTGGTAAGACCAGACTATAGAGTAATCACACTGGATATACACATCCTGACCCCAGTCCCTGGCCAGAATACCACAGTGAAAAACATGTGTAAAGCATAGGTTGCACCCCTCCAAACCGATGCGGAATCCACGAAAGGCCCTGTGCAAGTGCAGAATATGGGACACACCGCAGAACATGTTATACAGGCATTCCATGAACACAGCCAGGAATGCTTGGAGTATGCAATCACAAATAACAACAAGACACAATGCCATACACGCAGGCATCTGGCATGCTGGACTCCAGCCATTACCAAACCATGCAAGAGAATGAGGAAGCTACCACATGATAGAGCAAACATAAAAGGGAATTAATCACTGATCAGTAGTATGGCAATAACATATGTCCACACATACAATCCACTAAGGCCAGCCACAACAAGTAGAATCTGTGAATCCAGAGGCAATGTGACACCTGTCCCAAGTACACAGACAACCACAACTCCCCCCCAATAAATACAAATATATGTGATAGATGCAACCATGTATCCAAACCGGAGGCTGAGCTCCCCCAACTCAGTACTGTCAAAAGTAGTCAGGAGGAGAAGGTAACCACATACACCACAAACCCAGTCCCACATAGACCTACCACAACTGTAAACCAAACACATAAACACAGAAAAACATTCCCGGAGGCCCTAATTACAAACACACCACACCAACAGAAGCCTCCAAAGCAGATCACAAGCAACCACAACCTCCAAACATAGCACATGCAACACATAGTACACAAAGCTGGTGTGCCAAACAGTCACAGGCCAGAAGGAGAAACAACATGCCTGATACAGTTGTAATAGGTGTCTGTATAGGCAGACACACTGCTGTCCCACTCACCAGACTGAACAAGGGAAAGGGTAAGCTGCCTGTAGGTTGCCACAATATGCCACATAACACAAGTACGCAGGTCACCCCAAAGCAAGCAGAAATATGATGCACTCAATGTCCATGCTGGTGTGAATGACCTGAGATGTACCTCCCTGGACTACATGAAAAGAGACATGGATGAGCTCTCTGAGTATGTACCCCAGGCCGTTATGACACTGGCCGTGTGCAGCATCCAACCCTCACCAAGAATGATGCCACAGTACAAACACAGAATGATCATCTTTAACAGGTGGCACAGTTACAGCTGTCAGTCCAAGAGGGTCTAATGTCTGTCTGCTTGAGATGTCAAGCATGACAAGCCATGCTGCTGTTCCAGGGATGGCTTGCACCTGTTACCCCTGTGTGTCTGGATACTGGATAAGGCCTTTGCCATCTCCATAGAGCCGTATGTAGGCAAGGCCAAAAAGACTACCCACCACCCTAGAAAACATAAGTGGTAAAAAACATAAGGGTAATGCTGACCAATGCCAGATGTGTAAACTGCAATATGCATGCCCCTGAGGCACTTCCCAGTATGGAGAACATCGATGTCTGTGCAGTGACAGAAGCCTGCTGCAAGCCTAGTGATAGCACACCAGCACTACCAGGTTATACCACATATCATGCGTTATGGCCCCAACACCTGGACCAAAACATCAAAGGAGGGGGAGTATCCATATGCAGCACAGACACCCATATGGCTAGGTAACTGACAATGCACAAAGCAGTGGAGACCACCCATGTGCACTTAAGTGTAGTCAAAACTGCTGTACAGTCTGTAGCATGCGACAGACCACACTCTCACACACAGGAACTCCACCCAGACATCCTGAAGACACTGGACAGTATGAATGTCCCACCAAATACCAGACAAGGTACTCACAAATTACCACATAGGTGGTAAACCATTATGTATGCAAGGAGTAATCAGGGACCTAGGGACAAAAGTCGACAGTAATCTGTCATGTGACACTCACAATGCCAATGTGGCTAGGAAGATTGTCGATATTGGACACCGTATCATGAAAGGATTCACATCTACATCAACAGAGGTCACTGTGCCCCTGTACTGTTCCCTTATCAGACCCATAATCTAGTACAATGACTCATATGGGATGTACCGTACGTGACACCTGCAGTGATTCGGAAGACCTCAAAGTTATCCCACCAAGAGGATAAAGGGTGTGAAATATATGTCATATGCTGCCTGGCTGTAGACACCCCAGCTGAATGCAGTCACAGACTGCCTACACAGAGGCATTGTATGTCTGTTGTACAAGGCCATGTCCAACACAGGAGTAATGGACATGCTCCACCACAGGAAATCAAAGCCATTGGAGCTGTGAGAGTGACAGATGGCAGCCTCAACACATAATGAAATAGGATGTGCTGGAGGGACAGATACATAACCCAGAGGCTCCCCACACCCAGAAACAGGATCCCAATCCATGTTAGGCAGAGCCCCTCACTGACACCCCTCAACAGGAATATTGCCAAGTGGATGGATGATCATACATGTATACTGGGGGTCTTCACTGTGTCACGACCAGACAGAGGCACAGTAAAGAAAATCATAAATGGCCATAATAGTCACATAGCAAGGGGCGGCAAAGACACACACACTCTGGCTTGGCTTACTAATGCCCTAGGGTGGATAGCCTAGTATGAACCCATGAACCTATGAAGATACAAATTGTACAGGACACTAAGGATAATCACAAGGCTTACTTAACTGATGGTAGGAACCATGTTGGGAATCCACAGATATGCTCAGAATCACACAGATATTACAAACAACATACCAAACACACACACATATTGCTAACATACAACCTGACAGGTGCAGTGCAAACCCCCCCCAGAATACAAAATATCTATCCCAGCAGACTGCTGGTCCCCTAACATTGCAGATGCTGAGGTAACAGCCATCATCTGCAAAGCAAAACACACAGCAGCAAAGGTATGTGATGGTGTCCTGGGCTGAGGCCAACATGGACTCCAAGAATAATGGAATGCCAAATCACACTACTGCCCAATGTCAGCCTTACCACAGGATATGTACCCAAAGAGCAGTGTACAACAACAGTGGTCCTTCACAACAAAGGCGTTGCCTGAATAGATACGGCAAACTACCACCCCAGGATCCTGACAAGCTTGGTCTGCACAGCTATGGAAAGGATCAGTATGTACCGCAGACATAAAGCTATTGTGGACCTACTGATACTGGACCCCTACACAGTGTGGCTGTCGTAACTGCAGATCCTGCCCCTAAACATGTTTGACCCATTTGAAGCAGTCATTAAGGTCATTGATGAGGGCAATGTGGTCCACACAGCGTAGCTGGACCATGCATATGCTTCTAGACAATACCCTAGGGTTCAGTATGGATATGTTCACCAGCTTAAATATATACCCCTATGTCAGTAGAGGGGTTTCAAACCAGACCAAGGACAGAACTGATATGGTCAGACATGCTGCATCCATGTCAGACTACAAAGCAGATATGAGTGGCATCCCACAAGGCTTGGTCCTGGGCCCCCACCGTTCTGTATATATGTCCCATAGGTATAGGCCAACATGGAAGGACTGTGACTGAACATGTATGCAGAGGAGTACAAACAGCCCACCATATCTGACCCCCAGCTGACACAAGCAACCCACAAAAGGGCCACCTACAAACAGACAACTGGAGCCATAGCCATGTCAGCAAGCTAATTGCAGAACTGTGTATAGACAACCACCGTGGATATACAGTAAGTGCCCACAAATTACCACACAGGTGTTAACCCATTATGTACCTAATGTGTAATGAAAGACCTGGGGACAAAAGGTGATAGATATCCTGCACTGGACAAACTTGTGGCTGTAGTGTTCGCAGAAACATACCATATACCAACCAAATCATGTAGGTTGTCAGATGTAGATAAGGGGTGGTCACTGTGGCTCTGCAGTCATCCTTCATCAGCGTCACAATTGACTACAATAGCCCCTGTGGGATATACCTCAGCAGACACCTCCATCAACTGTAAAGTCCACAACAGTACCCCACCAGGAGTAGCAAAGAGCATGAACAGATGCCATGTGTTGCCTGAGTAAACAAACTGCAGCCCCACACACTACCATACTGCCCAGCTACAGGCAAGCTGTGCCTGATGTATGAAGCCATGTCCAACCTGGAATCAATGAACATGCTGCACCTTGTACAATCTGAATGGCAGTGAGCTATGCACATGAGAGACCTGAACCCCAGCACTGACATACATAGGACAAGCTGTACAGAATGATCCATAACACAGAAGGCACCCCCACTCTTGAGTAAACTCCTGGTACAGGTTAGCCAGAGAGTCACCTACCGACACCCCTCAAGAGGAATCCCGATGAGTGGATGGGAGATGGTAGGTTAACCCTGGGTATCACTGTTATGTCAGAGGTAGACGGAGGCACAGTATACTAACCATGACATATGTCATGGCAAACTCCAGTTACAATGTGTGTCGAAGGACAAACACACCCTGTGACTAGCATCAGAAATGGCCTAGGGAACATTGTTAGTGTTTGCCAATGTCCACCTATGTTGTGGAATACACTACCAATGTTGGACGAGCCTGGTGTAGGTAGTCCATATCTGAACATAATGCAACATAGTCATATGTGCACAACTGGCCCCTACACAGTCTGTTGTGCTCACTATGAAGATGACAAGCAGTGATAGGACTAAAGCCCAGGATACTGTCCACCACAGTGAAAGTAGTGAACCAGTACACTATACGGTACTACAGTGTTAGATCATTATGAAAGTATGTTGACAACTGTCTGCAAAGTATCCCATGCAATCCCTGCAGGCACAGTATGATCCCTGTTGTGGCAGACACAAAGCAGTTTGCCAGTTAGTACACAACATGACACCCAACACATAACCATAAACGTGAGATATTGTTGAAGTTCACACACACACCCAAATATGTGGTGGACTTCAGAGTGCAACATATGGAAAGCTCACACTGGGCATGCTCGCACACTTTGATAAATGAGGCATATGTCAGACAACATGCCATGGAAAGGCTGAACTGGGCATGCTCACACACTTAGGCCATATCTCCATTTAGCAGTTGGCCACACATATCTGGTATTTGTACGTGTCATTCCAGGAACTAACCACAACACAGCAATCTGCCCAGTGCACACAGTAAATGACTACAGAGACATAAGTGATATAGTGGATCACCGTCATATGCAAACATCTTCCACAGATACACAAGTTGGTCATAGGAACAGGGAATGCTATGGCAATATTGTGCATCTGACAATTGAACATATGGGTGTAGAGGTCAATACTAGGCTTGTTGCCCTAGGGAATGACAGCTCAGCCAGAGTGTGCTTGGCATCTGCATCCCCAGTACAGTAGGCTACTGTGCCACTGTAAAGTAGGTCACATAAGGCAATGTGTGAGGCTAGTGAGCTGTGCCTCTGTCAAGCAGGGGCACAGTGGAGATCCCAGGGTTTGAATGTGCTAAGCCACAGCCATGTTGTTGGTGTGTGCTGGAAGAGGGTTGCTGAGGATCTCTAACAGTAAGTGGCCATCAATAACAGACTGAGGGGAGCCCTATCTGCATTGTCTGGACAATTCCACTGTCAACACTGTGTTGTGATGATTATGTGTGAATGAAGTGCCGTGCCGGAACTGTTCACAGATGTCCTCCCTCTGTGGGCTACAGCTCTGCAATGTATTAGCTCACTCTGTCTGTTGGACGGCTCATATATGGCTGGTGTACACCTGACAGGTGTCTTGTTCTGGAGCAGTCATGGGTATATGTGGGACAGCATGATCAATGCAAACCGTACACATGCTCATAGAATGCAATTGTCAAGGATTATGCTGAGTGGCCAGTATAGTCCCCCAGCATGGGTCCTTTGAAGTCGTCCACCCCAGTCTTCACAAGTGTAGAGTCTGCTTGTGCTAAATACAGTTTGTGTGCAGTGACAACCTTGCCTGGGGGTGGGGATGGGAAATGGATGTCCAGGGAAAGGTGGGTATGGTCAGATATCAACAATGGTGGTCTACCTCTGGTGTGGAACAGTGAGTACCCATGTTGCAGATGGACAGATGCAATATGTATTCCCCCATGTGGCTGTGGTGTGTGGTTCTGCCATAGCACATGGACCCACAAGTTGTAGTGGCTGTAGGGTAAAGTGGTAGAGGCCTGAGTAGTTCTCACACACAATATGCCTGTACCTGATGTTAACAACTGGAATGGTGTATGTGAACACATGCCTATCCCAGCACTGTTCCCAGGGAAGCTAAGTGTGTGTCCTGGATGTGGGTGTGGTGTTCTGGACTGGTTGTGTTGTGTGTTACAGGTCCTGTGGTCACAAAGCATGGTATAGAACATAACCTGCCAGTGCGATGTGCATATCTGACCCTGACGTAGGTGGCTGCAAATGCATATATATGCTATCCCCCACCTGACAGGTAGTACTAGATGTACATACCTCTGTAGAAATAAAGATGTCAGCACCCTATAAATACTGCAGGTGCAGACCAGATGCCCAGTAATTCAGTTAGCGCGCTCTGCTAATGCGTCTCCCTCAAGTGTCATAATATAGGTAGGTAGGAGTTCGAACCATGCAATTGCTCAGTGTGTGTGTGTGTGTGTGTGTGTGTGTGTGTGTGTGTGTGTGTGTGTGTGTGTGTGTGTGTGTGTGTGTGTGTGTGTGTGTGTGTGTGTGTGTGTGAGCGGGGTTGATGTGTGCAAGTCTGTGTGAGGAAGATGTCCCTTTTGGCAACTGTGAAAGCACTCTACAGGATGCACATTCCCCTATCTCAGCACGGATGATGTCAGCACCCTATAAGTACAGCAGGAGAAGGGAAACCCCCCAGTAATTCAAATAGCGCACTCTGCTAATGCGTCCGTCACGAGTGTCATAACATAGGTAGGTAGGGGTTTGAATCTTGCAACTGCCCAGTGTGTGTGGAGGGGGGTTAGTGTGTGTGCAAGTCTGTGTGAGAGAGATGTCCCTTTTGGCAACTGTGAATGCACTCTACAGGGTGCATATTCCCCTATCTCAGCATGGATGATGTCAGCACCCTGTAAGTACAGCAGGAGAAGGGAACCCTCCCAGTAATTCGAATAGCGCGCTCTGCTAATGCGTCTGTCACGAGTGTCATAACATAGTTAGGTAGGAGTTTAAAACCTGCAAATGGCAAGTGTGTGTGTTTGGATGTGGGAAGTTTGTGTGTGTGCAATTCTGTATGAAAAACATGTGCTTTTTTGCAATCAGGAGATCACACTACATGATGCACATTACCCTTTTCAAACAGTGATGATGTCAGCACCCTATACATACAGCTGGGGAAGAGACACCTACCAGTAATCTGAATAGCGCAGTCTGCTACAGCGTCACTCTCAAGTGTCATAACATAATTAGGTAAGGGTTTGAAACCTGCAAGTGTGTGTGGAGTTTGTGTGTGTGCAATTCTGTATGAAAAACATGTTAGTTTTGGCAATCAGGACATCACACTACCTGATGCACATTACCCTTTCAAAACACTGATGATGTCAGCACCCTATAAGTAAAGCCAGAGAAGAGGAACCTCCTAGTAATCCGAATAGTGTGCTTCGCTAATGCGTCTCTCTCATGTGTCGTGACTTAGGTAGGTAGGGGTATGAATCCTGCAAGTGTGTGTGTGTGGTGGTAGTAGGGTGTGTGTAAATGCAAGTGTGAGAGAACAGATCCTTTTGGCAAATACTACAATACACCAGATGCTGCATATTCCCCAATAAACACAGGGGATGTCACCACACTATCAGCACAGCCAAACAGGGCTAGTTGGCCAGTAATGCTTATAGTGCGCTCTGCTACTGGGTCTATTACCATTGTCAGAGTACAGATAGGTATGTTTTGGTAACCCACAACTGCCACGTGTGGTTGTGTCACACATTATGACCTTGTGTGGGTCTTTGTGCATAACAATGCATGCCATTGCCTAAACCAGCAATGGCAATGCACACATGATGTATGTGTGTGACACATGCACATAAATACCTGTGACCTGCAGTAGTTACCATATCTGACACATGCCTCGAGTGGATAAATGGTATTTGCAATGCATAAAAATATGACTGTGTCTTACTGTGCAGGGGCCGCACGCGGTATGTGTCTATACAGTGGGGGTGTATATGGTAAAATACCTACAGTAGGGGATACACATCTGGTCTGGGCCATATAGTCTACATGTAGAAGATGTACAGGTGCTGCATGTTCCCACCTGTTGTGGGAGTGGTAACATGTCATTTTTAATGCAATTCAGTGACCACATGCTGGGAACCCTTCAACTAGTGTGCTGTAGCTACAGTAATGCTCACGCACAATGTTTGGCTGGATGCAGTCCAGCCATATAAAGACAGTTCTTGAGACTGTCATATTGCCAGTGTTGTTATGGAGGATAGGTGGGTTTCCTGTATATGGGAGGGTTGTGTGTGCCAGGCTATGAACCAGACGGCAGTCCAACACACTGTTAGCTGCACATGAATAGGCCCTGATGCTTTGTGCTGTGCCAACAACCTGGAGGTGTGTGTATCTGTGGTGCCTTGGGATACCACCCCCCTGTCCATGTGTGTTACATGTGTAGGGGACGACAGGCATGGTATGAGGTATAACCTGGCAGTGATGGGTTGCACCTGTGACCCATGAATCAGGACTCTGGTACTGCACAGACATTGCAGTTCACCGTGCTGAGGACAGTGTCCAGTGCATGCATCTTGCGGTGTACACTGCTGGTGTTGTGTAGCATCACTGTTAGTGTCCTATCCTGTGTGATACCCGCGGAGGTGGCTATATAATCCGTGTCCTGCAGCATAAGGCAGTATGTGTGTATCAAGGGGCTTCGCCAATATACATTGGGCCATGGGTGTCACGTGCAAGCTGCCCCTCGCACATC
This sequence comes from Protopterus annectens, assembly GCF_019279795.1. Taxonomy (NCBI): domain Eukaryota; kingdom Metazoa; phylum Chordata; order Ceratodontiformes; family Protopteridae; genus Protopterus; species Protopterus annectens. Next base: position 636,711,598 of record NC_056741.1, on the reverse strand, counting down.
ATGGTGGCTTCCCTAGCATGTAAGCACACGTTGACAGCCAGTGGATACCCTATGAATGACAATGGAGACCGAGCAGAATGTAGACATAGAACACCCTTCCTACATATAGTGGTAGCATAACTGGTGAGGGTAGGATGGCAACCAAGATCAGGCTCATACTGGCCCGTGCCACATACTGAGAGATCCATTCTATGTTCCCTATCATGTAGTCCAGGGAGGTATGTCTCAGGTCATCCATAGTGACATGGTCAATGACTGTGTCATATGTGTCCATGCCTCTGACTGACCTGTATGCATGTGTTTTGTGGTGGACCATAGTGCCCCAGAGGCATATCACTGAGACCTTCACCATGTACAGCCTGTTGAGCGGGACCCCACTGCAGCGACCAAGAGAGGTACCTGACACATCTGTAGCAGGTGTGTTGTGTAGCCCTACAGGCTGTGAGTGTATGGCACACGGGATGTGTGTGCCATGTGTGGCATGTGCTCTGTTCCGACGTAACATATGCCTGTGTGCCAGCTGCGGAGGTATGTGATGCTCAGGCAGGATGCTATTCTGAGTCCCCACGTATGCCCCAGTGTGTGCAGCTTGCTGTCAGTGCGTGTCTATGTCTGACTGGTATTGTAGTCACTGTAGTATGACATGCCACCTGACAGGGTATGGCATTACTGGGTTCAGAGTGCTCAGTCCCCAGATTGGCTATGTGGTGGCATCCCACACATGTGTTGTACGTTCCTGGCCAAGGGTGATGGTTGACTGCATACATGCAGCTGTGACATTGCCACATGACTCACATAAACCACAACTGGACCATAGAGGTGATTCACAGGTTACCTTTGCACATGCTACCCTAATAGTGTGATTGCCATGGTGAGTACCAACACATAGGGCCAATGGGGAACAACATACTGAAGGTGTGTATGTGTGGGTGTACTGCTACTGTTTCATAGCACTGGCATATATGACTGCACACGTGGGTAAATGCCAGGTAAGACATGTGCAATGTGTCACAGGCAACGTACATGCGAACAGGACAGACAGTGACGTTCTGTCATGTGTAAACTTGACATACGTATCGTACGCTATGCAGATGTCACTAGGAGTCCACAGAAGCACTGTAACTCTGCATTGCAGGTGGAAGCAGTGTTCCAGGGAACCCCAAGTGAACATGCATGCAAACAAAGCTACAGTAAGCAGGGCTGGAAGTAGTCCATTGTACAACAAAGAAGGGGTAACACTAACAGTAGGTAACAGTGCAAATATGTAGGCACTATCAACATGTACCCAGGAATGCACAGCCAGATGCCCATGGTAGAACTGATATTATGTCATAGTTAATTGTGATTTGGATTACACTGGTACTGCACACATATCAACATGCAAACATCCACATTGCATAGTCATTGTGGCCAACTTGCCACCATTACTGTACATGTCCATCATTGCATATCACTACTTGCATTAGCTTCCCCCCCCGTGCTACTCATGTATGTGGCTATCTGTTGACATCCTTACCACCGGTATGCAATAATGTGCAGCTGTTACACTTTGGTACGTACTATGGGTGCAGATAACAATTCAGGACAGTCATACGGTTACTGCATCAGGCATGCTGGGATATACACACAGTCATATCAGCACACTGTACTGTTACCAACATGATACTACTAATACACTTCTATGTAGTCACCCTGTGCATCAGCAACGTGTTTACCTGTTCCTGCACTGCTGTTGGAGATTGCAGGAGGTGGCACAGTTTCATCATATGCACAGGGTGTGAATTAGGTATGCCTGAGTCTGCCACTGATACCACCAATTGACATGTGTGTGTATGTGTGTTAGTGAGGGACAGCAGTACAGGCTGGGGCACTGTTGGTGCAGTGTGTGCATGTATGTGGTAGCCCTAGGTGTTAACATTTCGCATGTGTGTATGCACACACACAGTTCCACCTCATGGCTGCCATATACAGGGGTTTGTGGACAGCCACAGACTGCACCTGGCAGGTCATACAGATCAGTGTCTGTGGGCACGGACATGGTATCTGTGCCTGGCAGGGGTGCTACGGACCGTATCCAGTACTAAGCCAGACTGGGTACTGTCATCAGAAGCGGGAGTGTGTTGACTGGACACAAGGTCCCTGTTGGGACTGTCCAGAGCCACGTGCACGTGGTCTCCTGGGGCATTCCGATGACAGCACAGACCCAGCATTGCTGGGGCTGCTGCTGGCACTATGGGGGCGTGCGCGGGCCTGTTGTCGTCCGCGCCGACTGCCAGCTGCTGCTGTTGCTGGCATATGGCCACGTCGATGCCGCAACCGCCCACCATTGCCCTGGCTCATGGACATTTGGTTGTGGAACTGCTGTAATATGTCCCCACAACGTCTGTCTATGACATCGGTGAAATTACGGATAGCATCCGCGATGTCACGCATACTGTCAGTCATGGCTGTGCGACATGCTCTCAGCTCCCTCAGACCTTGTCTGGTGTACCTTTCCATATGCGACTGTGCCTGCATGACAGCCCGAAACATAGCTGAGGTTAACAGACCTCTTTGGGCACGTCTGCCAGAGGCAGTACGCCGATGGATGCTCCCACGAGAACCCATGGGCAACTGTCTGTGTGGTACCATCGCAGGACCCTGCCCATGGCTGCTGTGTGGGTAAGCATGTGCCACATATACCACATTACCCTGGTCAATGCCCAATGTATCCTGTCCATCACCTAGGGACAATGGTGACAAAGGATGTACTGGCAGGATGACTGTGCGCAATGATGGGGTTGACAGCTGTGTACTGTCAATTGGCTGACCAATGGTGGACCCTGACACACTTTCCTGTGCCATTACACAGATATCATCATTACCAGTACCTGTGGCACCAGATTCAGGTTCCCTGCTGCAGGACACCAGAGCAGCACCAGAACCTGTGGGAGGAAGACAGGAAACACAGTTTACAGTGTCCACACAATGTTACCAGTGATGCACTTATGCACACATGCACACATGCACACGTGGACACATGCACACATGCACACATGCACACATGCACACATGGACACAGGCACACATGCACACAGGCACACATGCACACATGCACACATGTGGACACGTGTACACATGCACACGTGGACACATGCACACATGCACACGTGGACACAGGCACACATGCACACATGCACACGTGGACACAGGCACACATGCACACATGCATACATGCACACGTGGACACAGGCACACCTGCACACATGCACACATGCACACCCCACAGTATACACACAGAGCACTACTGAGTTACACTAGTATTACTAGCACTATCAGGACTATTAAAGGTATTGTTAAACACACTCACCAGCATGGATGGCCTGCCTTGCTGTAACCCCGGAGGGACCTGCAGAAATGAGGAGATTAATGTCAGTGGGCACAACTGTGCCATTGATACTGCATATGATACAGTGCAGTAGTACACTAGTTGCCTTTCACACGTCAGCTGCTGATATTGCCAATATCACACATGCACAATTACATACTATGTTGACAGCTACATACCATGGACGCACCTTACACATGCATAAACTAACAGTGTACAGAACAGTCAAGTGTACATATGGCATATTACCTGCACGCTCCATGTTGTGCTGCTGTGTGGATCCATCCTCCATCATGATGCAGGTGTATTGCTGTTACTGTTCCGGGGCTGGAGCCACAACACTTAGGAGTAGCCCCTCCAGTCTGGTGAGGGGGGGATGTGTGGCCACCCCACCTCCTGTGGCAACCTGTTGCCTGTGGATATCCGACGCACGCTGATGGAGATTTCTGATTAAATCACTGCAGTGATGTCGTACCTGCTCATATGTCCTATTATGCGTGCCAATGTCATTTACCCTATGGACAAGGTCTTGCCACAGTGCAGCCCTCTCCTGTTGATTCTGGCTGGTGCGGGAAAACAGTATGTCATACTCCCGCACCAGGCTCTGGTGTATCTCCTCATCTTCCGCTGCAGAGTAGGCGGGATTACGCTGACGCCATCTCCTGGAAGAGAACACAAACAGGATATCAGCAGACTATGTCAGCAATATATGGCACACATACTATACATGATACTCAAGTGTAGTGATATACTACTACTCCCATATGTTGCATGTGTGTGTCTCATGGTGGATACACAAGTACATGGCCAGATATCAGTGCTCAGCCAACACCTGTGCAACAATACCTGCCACATTCCATACAACATAGTAGCATGCCCCATCGGTCAGCACACTGAGACAGGTCCAATGCACAACCTCACTCTGGGGGTTCATACCAAGGTACTGTATGTGGAACGCCATCCACTAGTGTGATCTGGACACAAGTTACTCGGCCTGGATATACATATCCCACCACCACCATCAGCACAGTAGACTACTTTGATATGTATGTGATTAGACAGTTATTCACTTGTTAGGACTGAGATGGTATCCATGCAGCCCACTGGGCCAGTGGAAGCCACAACCCACACTGCTGACCCGTTTGCGAATGCTTACCACGGACATCCCACAGATTGCATGGAACTTGCACACACATTTCTAACCCAGACCCTATGCACAAAGGTTAGGCATCCTGTCCGGTGGACCCCAGCCAGAGGCAGATTGTATAACAATAGCAGGAGGCTACTGCAGGACAGAGCAGATTCACATTAAGGGAAGGCATCTGTGGTCAGCACTGGTAATACGCCACGGTCTCTTATAACAACAGCCACGGCCTACTCTGGGAGGGAAATGGCCACAAACACTATAGATAACCACAAGGCCTTCTTCAGTTATGTTACACATATGGACCAAATGCCTCAGATATGCTATGAGTTAATACACACCTACTTAACATTCACCGAACACACAGATATTGGCAACATTCTTGCAGACAGGTTCGGTGCACGTATCCCCCCTCCTTCTCCCCCACAAGTAGAAATACTTATCACAGCTGAATGTAACCTCCCTATCATCTCACATGTCCAGGTGAGGGCCGCCTCAGCAAAGCAGAACACACAGCATCACTGTGACCTGATGGTATCCCTGGATGTGTGCTACGTGCACTCCAAGAGGACATACAACCGCATATAAGGCTGATATTTAACCTTGGCCGTACTACAGGATATGTACCTGAACACTGGCATACAGCAACAGTGGTCCCACACCACTAAGGAGGCACCTCTACTGACCCTGGGAACTACCGCATCATAAGCATAACCGGCCTGGTCTGCTAAGCTATGGAATTATTCAGTATGGGACGCATATACAGCGATATTGGGTACCTGCAGACACTTGTTCCCGGCCAGTTTACCTTTGTGATGGGCTGATCCTGCCTTTTGAACCTGGCTGACCTTTCAAAACAGTCACTACAGCCATTGATGAGGGCAACGCACAGAGACAACTGCTGCCAGGATCATGGCCTAACACTGACTGACATGTAATGTATAGTCATCCCCTTTTGGTGGAACTACGTACACACAACATATCACATGGACATACCTATAGATACAGACCTATGACACATTTGGAGGGTTCACAGTATGCAGACTATTAACCTGCTACTTTACATTACCTGTGTTTGTCACAGCTGGTTGCGTTACCACTACTTCTGCTTCCTGCTGCTGCTGGCACGGCTTGCTACTGTCACTGCTGACAGCTTAGACTCAGTGTGTAGCGTGTGTTTTTTTTTTCTCTCACTCTCTGTCTCTGTCTGTCTCTCTTCCTCTGTCTGCTTCCAGACAGTGCAATGAACGTATTGCATGTGTGGAGTGTCAGTACAGGATGCATTTGTAGGTATCTGCATAGGTCCATGTGATGGCCTCTGCACCAATTGTAAGCCAGCATTTGCTAATTGCATGCAGCCAGTTGTGTACTGATTGCAGTTCTCACTGTGATTTCAGGACAGTGCTATAAAAGGGTATGTGAGATAGGCATTGCCCTTTCAGATTGTAAGAGCGGGGACCATGCTGGTATGCTGTGGACACTGTTCTGTGAGTGTAAAGGTTAGTATCTCTCTCATGAGTCAGGCTGTGTTGTAGATTCACATTTCTCCATTCCTCTCTCCTGTTCCCTGTAGTAAGTGTGTATGCACAATGACACCTACAACTATATATATATATGTAAATATACATACATTTATATATGTACATTAACTGACATTATTACCTACTAGCTACCAACTAGCATGGCTGTTTCTGTTCACACACTACTATTATGAAAATCCACTAGTTTTGACAGTAATTCTAAATGACATGCTTTGTGTACTACACATCCTATATTCCCTTTACATTCATTCCTATTATTACATGATATATTTATTTTAGCACAATGCTCTTGTATAAGAGTCATGGCTTAGTGGTAGGTCATGCAGACTACTGTTTCCAAGGTCCTGGGTTCGGGACTGACAGTGGGATTTTATTTTGCTTTTGAACTGACTACAGGACCTGTCAATCAGAGTGACTAAGGCACTTTTAAGCAGTTGTAACCGGGTTAGCGCTGGTTTGCGCAGAGCTCACGCATGCGCACTGGCGTTCAGCTCTGCGCACACCCGCTTACAACTGCTTAACAGTGCTTACTCTGGCGCACACCCGCGCTATTTTCTTTGAAAGAAATGAAAATGGGGAGACAGGAAAGTGGTGAAAAAGGGGTCACAAAGAGGGTAAGACAGTAGGGAAACAAGCTTGGGATTTGCAGGAGGGATGTAGGTAAGGCCCATAGCTGCCCATTTCTTCATCAGCAACAGCTGTGCATATGTATGTAATTTGGTGTGACATTTGAAACCTTCCACCCCTGAGAGAGGTGTCAGGACAACAATAATACTTGTACAGCCAATTGTAATTGATAGTTTCCATGTCCAGCAGACATGTGTGCAGAATGGGCAGCTATGTATGGGGCGTAATTTTTTTGTGGGTACAGAGTGCCCTTTTTTTTTTTTTTCAGGTGAGAGTGGTATGTCAGGTGAAGGAAGTCGGTATAGCTGGGGAGGTAGGTTGGGTAGGTCAACAGACAAGACAAACAAGACGCATACAGGGGCGGTGTATGACACGTGTGGGGGGTTACACAATTGACAGGGACGGAGGTTTGGATATCCAGAGCCCATGAGCCCACAGATGGCAACAGTGGAACTGATATCCCCACCCATGGGCAGTTGCCACTGTTCCTTCACTGCCCAGGACAGGGCTGTGCTGGGGGCTGTGTAGGCCGGGCAACAGGCATGCCCGTAAGTTGTGCCACCTGTGCCTCAAGCTGGCATAGGGGCCCAAGAACAGAGTCCTGGATCTCCCTATGCACCACAGTCTGGACGTTACAGGGGGTGAATGGTGGTTCTCCTCCGGCCACACTTGCAGAGGGGGGACGAGCCCCATCCCCTGCAGCGCTTCCACCCGCAGGTGGCACAGGGCCACCGGAGGAGGGTCCAGACTGGGCACTAGTGCCAGGTGCACTCGCCAGCTGAGGTGGGAGAGGTGGGTCCGCTGGAACCCGCCTTCCCTGTCGTCCTATGTTTTGCATTATGTCATGACAGTTTGGGTTAGTAACATATAATACCATTCACAATTAGTTGTAACAGCATGCATTCGTATTCCCATTAACCAAACACCCAGATATTCACACCATTGAACAGCGAGCATAACACATGCATAATATGAACAGCAATACACAGTCCAACAACATGCAGGGTTGATTGATGGCAACAGGCCATCAGGTTTGGATGTATGAACAGGGCAGATGCATCAATGGACATGCAAATATTTATGACCCAACAGGACAAATGTCCAGGGGTGTTAATTGTGATTGCACATACCATTTTCACGTGGAATGGGTTATATGTGGTTATAGGGTGGGGTGAAGAAAATAATATTAACACCTTCGAATACCAATACATATGCTGTACATTTCTAATAGCTGCACATATATACACACTACTGTTCTAACTACAGTTTCCTATATGATAACTACTTCCATTTGGTGATAGGACTGTTACTGCTACATCAATATACATTTTATTGTTCTTCATACACATTCATATCTGGCTTTGTTCAGCTACATCATCCTGCTACATTTGCTTTATATAGCTATAGACAACTGTGGATGTTTGGTATGTCAGACAATCATACTATCTGCATATTGCAGACTGAGAGCAACATATCCAGATTTTGGAATACACATTCCAGCTGCAGCAACACTTTGAACAGATTTCGCTGTTTGGTTTTGCTTCTCACATGCATTTCATTCTGTACTGACTGCAGTATACTTTATTCAGAGGTTATTACTACTTTATTGGTGGATTCATAACACTTTCTCACACTCTCTCACTTGTTTTCATTTTACTATTCAGGATGGTACTTACTTCTAGGCTTTATTGACATGTTTTACCTGTAGTTATTACAATCCTTTCCAGCAGTCTCACTTCTGTCATGTTTCAGTATTTCAACAGGGGTATATTTCACACATGTGATTTGCTCATCTTCTGCAGCTGTACTTTTCAGCCTGCTGCATGTTGTGTACTATTATATTACAGGTGGGGCATCTTTATTTCAGACTTTATTTCAGACATTTTCATTTTTCTGTTTGGATTACAGACTGCAACTCACTTTTGTAATCAAGCAATACTTGCATACACTCTTACACTTGTTACTTGCACATTCTATTACTTAGTGACTACACTGCACTTTTTTGCTAACTGTCATACTTTTATATTTCTTTACAGTTACTGGGAGTGGATTACTGACCTGCCTGGTGGCGCAACCGCACCAGCCTATCGCCATAGGCTCTGCGGTTCGCAGAACGGACACCTGCAGCTGTAATATAAATGAAGTAATATTGGAATACACATCTCCATAATATCAGCTAGTTTAATTTCTTACATACCTAATTACATGTAACTTACTCAGTAGTGGGGCGTTGGGCATTTGCCGGGCCTCCTGGATCCAAAGGTTCAATTGGTCCTGCTTGCGTCTCTTCAGGTCTGCATGGTGGTGACGAACCTGCTCACCAGTCCTTGGAATCCCTGTGGCACTGGTGAGATCATGAACCAACCGGTCCCACGCCTCAGCCCTATATGCTCCCCACAGGACCTGGCCCTGCATGAGTTGGGCCTCATGATTGTGGACTAGGAGCCAGACCATGTATCTGGACTCCTCAATGCCCCACCTCTGTGCTCGAAAGCAACTACCCTCACCTACTCCTGTCATTCTGGCTGCAAGTCAGTTCTACAATCGTTTATGCTGTGTATTCCAACCTATGGGGCTTATATAGGCCGTTTTTCCTGCACATATCTGTGATTGGCCATTCTGGAATCGTATCAACTTCACAAAACCTGCTTTGTCATGCTCCACTTTGTATTCATTCCTATATATTTGCTATTACTGCATTTATAGGTACTGCTGTCATGGCTTAGTGGTTCAGTACCTTGACTATGGTGTATAGTGTCCTGGGTTCGAACCTGGCCACTGCTTTTTATTTTTTATGACTGTCTAGACAGGCTAGGGGGTGTGTCTGTGTAAAGGCAGTTTTGATACAGCTTGCTCAACGTTGCCCGTCGGTTACCGCGCAAACGGGGCACGCTGGTTTACGCTTCATTTGGCTGTTAGCAAGCATATTACGCCCAGCTCAGCTAGGGGCACACAGTTTCAGCGTGTTAAACCACTGCTCACCTACGGGCACTCATTTTACACCTGTTAAACCACTGCTCACCTACGGGCACTCATTTTATACCTGTTAAACCACTGCTCACCTACGGGCAGATGCACTCACCTTGTTAAACTGTAGCTCAGCTATAGGCACATCTCGCATTTTTTATTGTTTTGTTATCTCACATTTCTTCAAAATAAATGGACTATTTCATTACATTTTACATAAACTATGATTTTATATGTGTACATATTTGTCAGGGACTTGTTTCGTGCTTATTTTACTAAAAATAAAAATTGATGTCGTGGGGGCTCGAACTATGAATGCCTGCTCTTCAGCCGACGTCTCTACCGCTACCCTATTGCTTTTTGGCTTACTTTGCATATTTAGTTCTTATATCCTTTTCCACTGACTGCTAACTCTGGCTAAGCTGCGGGCAAGCCCACGCAAACGAGCGCACTCACGGGCAAACATCTTTACGATTTAAAAAAATATATGACATGTTCATTTATATATTTTATGTTCATAGTCTGTGGGGACATGTGTTGTGTTGTGTTTATTCACATTTCCATGGCCTCTGTCGTGGGTGTTTACTTTGGGCAATTTTACTCTTCTGGGGGCGTGTCCACTTGCAGGGCTCGGCCTATGGACACGCCCCCTAGTGTCTTCCACGGACCGTGTTAGCCTTCGGTGTGATTCAGCATGCCCTCATGCATATGCATGACATGCTGACGTCACACCGTTTAACTGCAGCCTCCGTGTAAGCCATGTATCTCTTACACGGAGGCTTCGTGAATCCTGCCCATTATGTCTATATATATATATATATATATATATATATATATATATATATATATATATATATATATATATATATATATTCATAGAGTAGTACTAGGCTAACTGCCCTTGTGGACTATTTAAAGCCTAGCCAATTACCCCATATGAGAATCAAACATGCATTCACTTCTCATCTTATGTTTCCTTTCTAAACACTGTGAACATATTTTTTGTCACAATTATTAATTGGCTCACATCTCCACAGAAGAAGCATGTCTTTGTTTGGCTCCAAAATCTTACTGTCCATTTTATACCATTAATGCTAACCACATTCATTCATTTGAAAAGTCACCATAATCACTCACTTCCCTATAAATATATTTCCATTATCTTTTATTTACCTTAAATGAGTTATAGAAGCACACAATGTTTTAAACACATGCCAGTGTCTTCTTTTTCTGGGTCAAATGAACTAAATTGAATATTAGCCTTTTATTCTAATGTTCACATTCTGCACAATAAATGTATATTCATTCTATGGATGAATGCTTATTGTACTGTCACAACCACTTACAAACTTTTCTAAAAATGTAAAAGACTCAAAGGTAATATCCCAGATTAAGACTCTAACATACAGAGCCTTTACTCCAAGATGTGCAAGAATGTTGTCCCATAAGAATAAGGTGCTAACCCTTACATTGAGACTACCCCAGCCCCTTACCCTAACCCTGCATGTTAACTAATAATAACTTCTTTCCCTATCAGTACCACTACACAAGACGCTCAAATACAACAGACACACACACACACACACACACACACACACACACACACACACACACATACAGACACACACACACACACACACACACACATACAGACACACACACACACACACACACACACACACACACACACACACACACACACACACACACACACACACACACATACACACACACACACACACACACACACACACACACACACACACACACACACACACACACACGAATTATCAAACGTACAACACAAAATATAACCATTTTTCTAGCACTTACTCTATCCCTAACCCACAAAGACTTGTACACAGACTCAAAAGCATCCATAACCTCAGTGTTGAGCAAATTGCCACATAACAAACTCACGGACACATTCCAAAACATTCACACACGCATATGCACTAAAAAATCTGTCCCCTTACCTATCCCTTAGTCTTACCCTAACCTCATAACCCTGCCACCCACTTACACACACCATAACCCTAACCTGCAAACACTTGCATATTCTCAAAATCCAGTCCAACTTACCTGACTCAAAAATATCCAAACATCCTCCAGTCCAACAAAATGGCTCTTGGCATTTACACAGTTTGTTATATTTACTCACCCAAATACATACATGCAGTGTATGTAACTCGCTGTCTCACTCCTGTAGAAAGATGTACAAACCTGCATGCTAATATCAGTCATTAGGTGTTGTGGGTATTGCAAATTGATTTTTCTATTCTTTATTTCTTTATCTTGATATCATAGCAAGAGATTGTAACTTTAAGGAAATAGCAGACGATTATCCTTACTGAACAAAAATGAAAAGGCACAGTACAAAATGAGGATGAGTGTGGTACCAGAAACACTCTACTTACCATTCCACATTACAAAATATAATCCAAGTACATGAAGTTTAAATTTATTTTTATGCAGAAATATATCTTAATGACTTTAAATAATTTGCATTTAAATTTGTGTTTCTTTGTAAACATTTGAATTTGACTTCTGAGACCTCAGTTTGAAAATAAAAAGCTTAGATGCTCATTTCAGAAACTGTCTGAAGCTTTGGAAGTTTTCTTGAAAGCAGGTGAAATAACCTCAGTGCAGTTATATGTATCCTATAAGTACACATCTTAATGCAGTATGTAGCAAATACTAGTATGAATGCTAGTTGACAGAGCTTTAAGAAGTAGAAAATGCAACTAATAGCAATTCATCCATTTTATTTTTTGTTTCTGCTGTCAGGAACAGAAATACCTCTCAACCAGTTAGAGCAAGAAATCTGGACAAAGCCATAAATAATTGGGGAACAAATGTCCAAAAATAGGGACAGGTTTTAAATATTGCTCTTGGAAACTTATAAAGTTGATAAAATAACAAGTTTTGCATTAGCATAAATGTTATAAAAAATATAAAGTCTAAAACTCAAATTTCTGTCATTATTTTCTGACTTCATTCCTCAATGATTTGCCATTGATTTGCCCCAAAACCACAATTTTTGGAGAAACAGACCAAAAATATGAGGCAAAAATCTGTGCATTCTGGGAAAATCTGGACAGTTGAGAGGTGGCCCTGGACGGATAACCCATACAGGAATCTTGCCATAAATGTTTTACAACTAGATCTCCTTTCCTACAATTACTGCCCTTTGTTCTGTGCCATGTATGCTAAACGTGCAATTAAAAGTATAGCCTATACACTAAAAGTTTCATTACTGAATCATTTCATTGTAGAACAAATAGTGTAACAGGTATACTTAATTGTAAACATGTTTATGTAATGTATTACTTTTTTTAATTTCACTTATGTATGAAAATAAAATATTTGAAAACAGTGTAGCTTACATGATCTAGGTCTAGTTACATCCTTCCTTATGTGAAGGATGCCTTACCATTGTGCTGAAGCGCTTAGTTAGGCCAGAAAGAATACTAGACTCTGAGAGTTGTTGAAAACCCTAAAGTGTGAGAAACAAGCTTTTCATCGAAAGGGAAGAAAAAAGCTTTGTATGTAACTTCTGCTTAAATAATTTAAGTTGCGCTTATAGACACCTGTGTGGAGATACTTTTTTTTCTACTTTTCTGATTTTTTTCCATATTTTAGCCAAAAAAATTATCTTTTTGCATTTTTTTTTATTTTATTTTGGGGTCTGTGTCTTGCAGCTTCATTTGAGTTTGTAGGTAGATTGCATATTACTGCAAGATCGTAGCATCATTTATACATTATACTATACTTATATCTCCATTAACAGAATAACCTGTAAAAGCTAGGTGTTTGTATTTGATCTCTGTTTGGTACTTTAGTCTTGTAGTTTAATTTACAGTTGTGCCAGAACTTTGAACTACTACCAGATTTGATCCTTGTTTAGTTACTTATTACTACATTTTTTCCATTAACAGCATTACTGGTAAAGTTCTTCATACTCTATTGCCTTGGTCTGTGGTGGGACCTCAGTAGTGGTATTACTGCAAATTCTACTGCAGAACACATGCTTCACTGCTTTTACATCTGTTTATGTTCCCATTTTGCTCCTAGATTCTCCTTATCATTTATCTGTTTAAAGCTGCATTCCAGTGCTTTTCTCTTTACTATGCTACTGGCATTCCCGTATTCTTTGTATCTACCCCAGTCACCACTGAGCTATTAAGTCTCAAATTTCAAGTTTCTGAAATTCTAACCTCTCTGGGGTCACTGACATGTAGCCAGAGTCACAGGACTAGAGCTTCCATTTTGGCTTTAATTCAGTGGATCTCTCTCTAGCTAGTCTACTTCTTCAGTCTGAAATTTTCCCACCATCCCACTCTTTTCCTGTGATGGTTTTAAAAGACTGTGTCTCTGGCTTCTGTCCCTTATGGTAATCTGACTTCCAAAGTCCCTCCCTCCCTTCTTTCATTGCTATTATTTGTTGTGCAAGCTATTTATGTTCTTTTCCAACCCACTGCTTTCCATATATCCATAATGCTGAGTGCCCAACCAGCAAACCAGTATTTCTCTTGAGTAGACCTCCCTTACTACAAATTGTCTCCTGCTTATTTTCCCAGAGCTCCCATGTGCTTTCCACTCTTGCTGCATTCTTGCCCTTGCCACATTCCAAGAGGGTTCTGCACTAATCCTGCTCCATCCTTGGTAGATAAGAGATTCATTTTATTGTTTTCACTACAGTTAACTGTTTCAGAGTGCTACCACTTTATTTCTCCTTTATTTGTTGATTTTGCACTTTTATCCCACAGACTGCTAATAGGTAACCTGTGTCTGGCATACAAGACATCCTTCAATCTATTACTGACAGATTTACTGCACATCAGCAAGTCAAATGGCATCAGAAATATTTAGTCTAGGGATCTAAACCTCTTCTGCAACATCAACAGAAAAGGTTGGAGGGCCAAGTACATTTTGCAGAGGACACCACTGCTTTGGAACAGACTCCCCATCCACATAAAACAAAGTTCATTTCTATCCATTTTCAGCTGCATCTTAGATCTATGGGTAGGAAACAAAACATTTTTCTCAGGACTGCCCCCTGTACTACTAATGGACAGAGGCAGTTCCTAACTGCTTTATCCCCTGCATGGGACCCTCAGATTACCTATGGTAGGATCCCAGTTATTCTCATCATGGGTAATATATAATTATTGATCATGGGATGACTAATGCCTATCTATAACCAAATGACAGATACACTGGCAAGGCTTAAAATGTTCCAGAATGACAGCTAGCCTAGTTTTTACCTATGACCCTCTATATCATGTTACAGGTCCTAAATACTTCAAACCACCTTATCCAAATACTTCAATTTGTTTTGTGGTACCATTACACTCTCAACCAATTTGTTTTGTCTTTTTCTGCATTAACAAGAATATTCCATCTAATGACAGTAGGTGGTAGCCTGGTCTGTCTGAGTTGGGAAACACATGAGAAAGCTGTAAGTGTCCTTTTTTATTGGACAGAGGATGTAGAAGCCAGGTGTTGTGTTTAAAGTGCCTGTGTAAAACTAGCACATTTGTCTGCTTGCTGCTTTTGGTGAAGCAGTTGTTAATAGTGGCATGTATAGACATAGGTGGGATGAAACCAAATTTTCCCTATAAAAACACCTCTGAAACTGCACCAGCAAGTCTGCTTGTTGAGGAGTACTGCTCCTCGAATTTAATATTATGTAGCCCAGCCTAGTCTCGAGTCCCAAAAACACCCTTAGAAAAGTCCACCATTAACCCCTTAGTAGCTCATCCAGTAAAGGACATGATATCATAGATATGTGCGGTTTTCATTTTTTTCTGTTCTCCAAAACTATCTTTGATGAGTTGACGTGGATCCATCCTAAACCATCTTGTTCCATTGGAAGGATAGAGTTATTTCAGTGAACCTTGCATTTTTCTCCTCCTAGATAAAAATCCTTCATCTCTTTATTAATTACTGTCCACAGCTTCTGCAGTTAATAAAAATATACCTGACCTCTATATAAAACTAAAAGGACCAAAACATTTTCACTGCTTATATCTTGCTATCCATATCCATGAACAAGGGCTTTCACTTTCTTAGTTTTTGTATTACATTTTGTTTAGTCTCTTCCCACATAGTCTTAGCAGCCATAACAAAATCTTTTTTAACCCATACTCCTAAATACTTAATTTTATCATGTCCCCTTAAATATGGGTATTGCTGAACCAATTCATATGTGGGTATATAGTTTATAACTATAGCCTTTGTTTTGTCTGGATTAATTTTATATCCTGAAAAAACTGAAATTCTTTCAGAATGTTCCACAACAGACAAGATGACCTTTTCTGGTTTTATCAGGTACAAAATAATGACATCTGTAAATAAACCCAACTTTTCTTGATTACTTTACCAATTATATCCTTGAATTTCTGATTCCCTTAATTTTTTTGCCAATGTCTCTAAATATAATGCAAATAACAAAGGGGAAAGAGAATACCCCTGCTTGATTCCTGAATTCAGACACAACTTATCAGACAAGAATCCTTCCACTTTAATTTTTGCTTCAGATCCCTCATATATCCTGCTAATTAATCATATTATCATATCAGGAATGCAAATGCTTCCGCTGCCCAACTCATAAAATCCCAGTTTACTCTGTCAAATGCTTTCTGTGCATTAAGACCTACCGACAACAGCAGTATTTTCTTATATTCTGCTTTCCTCTGGGTCATCATTGTTCTATTAATGTTTTCAGGTATTTGTTTCCCCTCTTCAAAACCACATTGATACATATCTATCAACGTTGACAGCACCTTTGCCATTCTTTTAATTATTACAGACACAAACACTTTATAATCATGGTTTAAAATTGAAATGGGCCTATAAGAAGCTAGGTTTGAATGGTCTTTGCCACCTTTAGGTATTACATCCTGCATAGCTTTCTTCTATGATGTTGGTGCTTCCCCTCTTTTTAAGTACTGTTAAACAAAAACCTTCTTATTTATTTTAGATTTATTTTACATTTGTTTTATTTTATATTTGTTTAATAAACAAATAAAAACAAATAAAAAAATAAAATAAATAAAACAAATAAATAAATAAATAAATAAATAAAAACCTTCTTGATATTTATCACTTTCTTCCCTCCTAACTTACAGACTTCCACAGCAATACCAGCTATTCCTGAAGACATTCCTGCAGATTGATTATATGTTACCATTTTACCTCATCTCCTCCTATCTTACTGTTAATTGGTGAGCCTCATCTCCATCTAACCTTGGCATAATTATCTCTTTTATAAATATTTCCATTTGTACTTTTTCTTGATTTCCACATTCCCATGCTCTATACACATTTTCATAACATTTCTAAAATATCTCTAGTACCTTTACAGAATCTCTGGTTATTTGTGTTGTTATAGGCTCTCTAAGGTTGGCAACAACACTTTCTGTGTCCTGTTGCTTAAGTCATTATGCTAAGAGTTTTTGTGCTCTGAAGTTATTATCAACAAACAGTTGATTAACAGCATTTTTTCTAAACTTGTACATATTATCCAGATTTTCCCTTATTTTCTCTTTAGCACTTTGCAATTGTGCATGTTCTTGTTCTCTGAGCTTCACCTTATTCTACAATACTTTAACCTTTGTCAACCCCTCTAAATAATTTTTGTTACTTCTTAATATTCAACTTATTCTACAATACTTTAACATTTGTTAGCCCCTCTAAATAATTCTTGTTACTTCTTAATATTTACCTTATTCTACAATACTTTAACCTTTGTCAGCCCCTCTAAATAATTCTTGTTACTTCTTAATATTCAACTTATTCTACAATACTTTAACCTTTGTCAGCCCCTCTAAATAATTTTTGTTACTTCTTAATATTCAACTTATTATACAATACTTTAACCTTTATCAGCCCCTCTAAATAATTCTTGTTACTTCTTAATATTCAACGTATTCTACAATACTTTAACCTTTGTCAGCCCCTCTAAATAATTCTTGTTACTTCTTAATATTCAACTTATTCTACAATACTTTAACCTTTGTCAGCCCCTCTAAATAATTCTTGTTACTTCTTAATATTCAACTTATTCTACAATACTTTAACCTTTGTCAGCCCCTCTAAATAATTCTTGTTACTTCTTAATATTCAACTTATTCTACAATACTTTAACCTTTGTCAGCCCCTCTAAATAATTCTTGTTACTTCTTAATATTCAACTTATTCTACAATACTTTAACCTTTGTCAGCCCCTCTAAATATTTTTTGTTACTTCTTAATATTCAACTTATTATACAATACTTTAACCTTTGTCAGCCCCTCTAAATAATTCTTGTTACTTCTTAATATTCAACTTATTCTACAATACTTTAACCTTTGTCAGCGCCTCTAAATAATTCTTGTTACTTCTTAATATTCAACTTATTCTACAATACTTTAACCTTTGTCAGCCCCTCTAAATAATTCTTGTTACTTCTTAATATTCAACTTATTCTACAATACTTTAACCTTTGTCAGCCCCTCTAAATAATTCTTGTTACTTCTTCATATTCAACTTATTCTACAATACTTTAACCTTTGTCAGCCCCTCTAAATAATTCTTGTTACTTCTTAATATTCAACTTATTCTACAATATTTTAACTTTTGTCAGCCCCTCTAAATATTTTTTGTTACTTCTTAATATTCAACTTATTATACAATACTTTAACCTTTATCAGCCCCTCTAAATAAGTCTTGTTACTTCTTAATATTCAAGTTATTCTACAATACTTTAACCTTTGTCAGCCCCTCTAAATAATTCTTGTTACTTCTTAATATTCAACTTATTCTACAATACTTTAACCTTTGTCAGCCCCTCTAAATAATTCTTGTTACTTCTTAATATTCAACGTATTCTACAATACTTTAACCTTTGTCAGCCCCTCTAAATAATTCTTGTTACTTCTTAATAGTGCTCCAGAATTTTTTGGGGTTGGAGTGGTAACTTGTTTGTGTCTGTAGATAAAAGTTTTTCTTGTCATTGTTCACCTGTTTTTTGGTACGGTTCCTGAGTTTTTTGCAGTTTTGCAGGTGTGTAGGGGATTTTTTTTAGACAGGTACATTTTCCCAGTATATAAGAAGGGTTTCTTATTAGAACGTTTATGCATGTTCAAATAACAAAGAACTTCTGATGGTCAACAGAGTGATTATTAAATATACATTGCTGGGACATCTCTATTAAAACATTGGAAATAATAATAATGATAATAATAATAGTAATAGCAGTATAGTACAGACTAAAAATACAGGTGTTTTTGGTTTCTTATGAAAATATTCTAATCAACATTGTTACGTTTTGATAAAAAGTATATGAGCTCCTAAAGGCATGAAATGCTGCATTTAAATAAAAAACAAGTATATCCTAAGAAAGGCCAGAGCAAATCTAAGTGGAGGTATAAAGGAGGGTAAGACGACCTATGAACGTAAAATTCAGGGACACTTCAATGACCAAAGGGACTCCAGATGTCACTGGCAAGACATACAAGTCACAGCCAACTACAGGCCTGCATCCTCCCCATGTGATGACAACACAGAATTTCTGAACAAACTAAAGACTACTTCAGCAGATTTGATATGAATAACAACACTGTGCCAAATAAGCTTCTTGTTGAAAAAGGTGAGGAGGTGCTATGTCTAAGAACAACTGATGTTCTGAAGACTCTGAGGTAAGTAAACCCAAGAAAAGCAGCTGTTCCTGATAATATTATGGGACGGGTTCTATGAGACTGTGCTACTCAAATGACCACTGTACTAACAGATATATTCAACATATCCCTGCAACTAGCCATTGTACCCAGTTGCTTCAAAAATGCGACAATAATTCCCTTACCCAAGAAATTCTAACTGACAACCCTAAATGACTACCAGCCAGTTGCTATTACATCAACAGTAATGAAGTGTTTTCAGTGGTTGAACAAAAAACATATCTCTTCAAGCCTACCTGCAACACTGGATACATTACAGTTTGCTTATAGATCTAACCGCTGCATGGCGGATGCAATAGCTATAGCACTTCATCAATCCTTGGCACATCTAGAGAACAAGAACTGTTATGTCAGAATGCTGTTCATTGATTTTAACACTGTCATCCTCCAGAATCTGATATCAAAGCTGATCCAGGTGGGCATTTATACCCTCCCATGTAATGGATACTGGATACTGGACTTTCTCATCAACAGACCCCAAAAATTATGTTTGGGAAATAACAGTTCAGTCAGTATTACATTGAGTACGAATGTCCCTCAGGGCTGCATCCTGAGCCCTCTACTGTTCACCTTATTGAAGCATGACTGCATGGCCAAGCATGAATCTAAAAAAATCATCAAGTTCGCAGATGATACCACTGCCACAGGTCTTGTCAGAAATGGTGAGGAAACAGCTTACAGGGATGAAGTGGAGTATCTGATAGACTGGTGCAACAGCAACTGTCTGGCCTTAAATGTA
This sequence comes from Protopterus annectens, assembly GCF_019279795.1. Taxonomy (NCBI): domain Eukaryota; kingdom Metazoa; phylum Chordata; order Ceratodontiformes; family Protopteridae; genus Protopterus; species Protopterus annectens. The sequence continues at coordinate 636,691,490 of NC_056741.1, read as the reverse complement.
AACAAGACCAAAGAATTAATAGTGGACTTCAGGAGGACTCAGGAGATACATTATAATTAAGGGGGTGGCAGTGGAAAGAGTCAGAAACACCAAGTTCCTGGGGGATGCACATCTCAGATGACCTATCCTGGTTGACCCATATTAGCCACACAGTGAAGAAGGCACAACAATATCAGCACTACCTATGGAAACTGAGGAAGGCAAACCTGTCTCACTCCATCCTCAAAGCCTTCTACAGGGGAACCATCGAGAGCATCCTCTCAAATAACATCATAGTTTGGTATGGTAACTACAAAGCATCTGACCACAAGGCTCTCCTGAGATTTGTGAGGACAGTAGACAAAGTCATTGGTTCCTTGCTCCCATCCATGGATGATCTTCACGAGACTCAGTTTATGGGAAAGGCTAGCAAGATAATCGATGATCCCACTCATCCTGCCCATGGCATGTTTTTCCACCTTTCCTCAGGCAGGCAGTATTGCAGCTTACACTGCAAAACATCTAGACTGAACAGGAGCTTCTTCCCTCTATCCATAAGGCTGCTGAACTTGAATGCCAAGCATGACAGCAAATAATCAGATCAATAAGCCACTTGCTGTGAAGTATTATTTATAGTAATCACGCTGGCAAATTGCTTCAATAACTGGTACCATTAGTCTGATTTCTTATGCTGTTACTTCCTGAATGTGCAATAGTCAGGGAGTGAGTCACCACTCCATACATGTGCAATATGAACATCAGAATATATCATAATACAACTGATGAAGTGTTAAATTCTAAGCAATCATAATGTGAAATCATAGTCTTTGCAATGCCTACTAGTATAATATTGTCTAATATCTTAATGTCCAATTGTAATAATTTATTTCATACCTCTCAACTGTACAGATTTTCGCAGAATGTCCAGATTTTTGCCTCATATTTTTGGTCTGTCTCGATAAAATTGTAGTTTTCTGGCAAATCATTGGCAATTCATTAAGGATTGAAGTCAGAAAATAATGGCATACATTTGAGAGTTAGTCTTCATACCCCTCAGAAAATCCATGTTAATGCAAAACATGTTATACTATCAACTTTCTAAGTTTGTAAGAGCAATACTTAAAATTGTCCCTATTTTGGGGCCTTTGTGCCATATTATTTACAGCTTTGTCCAGATTTCCTGCTCTAAGAGGTTGAGAGGTATGGTGTTAATATTTTAATTATTACTGTATGTGCATTAGTCTTACTGTCATTCAAATTATGCACTCTTTGCTATGTCTTGCGCAAGGACCAAAGCAACGTAATTTTGTTCAGCTTGCACTGTTGTGTTTATCTTATCCACAATAATATTAACTTTAGTTTGAAAAAAGTTTTAATCATAAACTCTAGCACCTGAGCTGGTTAACATGCAAAATTAATTTTAATTTAAATATGCATGCAACCGTTTCTTCCTTTCATACATAAATAATAACAACATGAAATATGAAGAAACTGACCTGAGGGCCCGATGTTCTGAAGACGTTGTCATCATATGATACTAAAGTATCAGCTCTAAGTGGAAGATCTTGATAGATATGTACTAATATTGTCTTTTGCTGCAGCTGTACAATCTATAACCCAGAGAAAGATGTTGGAATACATTGGCCACTGAATCTACTCCCAGGTTAAAAACAATCGAACAGTTACATAAATAAATACAAGCATTTCCCAGTTCACAAAGCATTCCATTTGTTGTAGTTACTTCTTATGATCCAGTAATGATTTTCAACATGCAGCCACACCAAATGCTTTGCGTGAGTCATAAACATTTTAGTTATACATTTAATACTTTTTTCTATGAAAGTGGGCTGCTTCTTTACCGTTTTTGCCCAAGACCAAGACTTATGGCAAATAAGTTAGAAATATTTGCCTATGAATACAAGAGTTATCATGACATATATATTATAATAAATCACAAGGAAAAAGATTATACAAGGAACAATGAAAATTGCTGAAAATCCTCCCTAAGAGTCAGAACAATAACATGGTATAACAAATGACGAGTACATTTTTTTTTTTTTTTACTTACAACTAAGTCCAACAATAAGGGAAGTCTATACTCTAACTACGTCTCAAAACTCTGGAACTCAATCTCAGTCTCAATTGCATTCAAGATAACAGACAAAATATTTAATTTCAAAACCCAGTTTAAACAATCTCTAAATTGGATTTAGCTCTGCACATGCTCCAAAACAGGATAGTCTAAGCCACTTAATAATCTTACGCTTGTCTTCTCTGACCTGTTTCAAACACTCTGCCTCCTCTTTTCTTAAGCCATCTATCATTTTCTATACCTCTTCTTATTTTCTCTCCCTACCTTCACACAGCTTATACACTCTTTCTTAGGTCTCTACCGTTTTCCTCATTATGTTTGTATTAAGAAAGCTCCCTACATCTCAGTTTTTCATCTTTAACTAATTATTTTCTTGATATATATGCTCAACATTTTTCACTTCACCTTTGACTACAACTCTTGTTTTATGTCATGTGATAGTATACTTGCTCAATATACACCGGAATGTTATGTTAAATATAAAAGCACCTAAACTATATTAATATGTGAAACACAAATATATCCTATGCTACAAATATATGCATAAAATACAATTTTTCTGTATAGCTTTTCTCACTGAGCCAGTACTGAAAAGTATTTGCCGCCAAGTTATACTATCCTGATTTACAAAAACTGAAAAAACAAAACAAAAAAACAGATAGATAAATAGATAAATAAATAAATACTATACATTAAAATAAGATACAGAGGGAGTCAAAGCTTAAAGTAAATGTAATACAATTCAGTTAGCATTGCTGCATCTCAGCTCTGGGATCTCTGGATCAGTTTGTGGCTCACTGCCTTTCACAAGGAGCCTGCATAGCTTTCCTTTGTCCATGTGGATTTAGTGAGGTGCTCTTCTTCCTTCTCATATCCCAAAGGCATGTCGTCAGATGAAAAGGTGTGCATTTGAATTTCCCATAAGCATGTGTGCAGCAGGGTTCCTATTAGATGACCGAAGATGCATTCTATCGAATGCGTCTTGGTCAAACTTAAAACAACGAAAAGGCAAAATAGCGACGGGGCTTTTAAGCGAATTCTTTCCCAGGGAAAGAATTCACTTGGCTGCTTCCATTACTTTGCCGTTTTCGGTACTGTAGTGCGATCTCTGAGTTGGTATATTTAAGTAGGGGGTGTGGGGGCAAAGCCCCCCACTTTATGTATTCTTTCAATTTTTTTGTTTTCTGTTCTGAGCTTTTGAGATTGTAAGCTTTTGCTTACATGGGGTCGACTATTTATTGTTCGCTTTTTTAAGTGTTCAGTGATATAATATAGACGCGTGCAGCATATAGGTAAGTGTGTGCCTGCATCCAGTTGGATTGCTTGCTGGGAGAGGTTGCTGCTCCTCACCAACCCTAAACACAGTGAAGTGCACTTCAGAGAATTAAAAAATTAAGGAATTAAGCAGACTGAATGAAAGCACAGTACGAATAACAACACCATGACTAGACATTGTTTAATAAACTTTTGATCTTTGTGAAACCTAAAAAAAATTTTAATTAGAAGCATCAGTATGTGGTTCTATTCCCAAGGCAGGTACTTGGACTCATTTTCTAGTACTGACACTGCAGTGCAGTGTAAAGGAGGTGCTTCTGTCCTGAGTGTGCCACCTCAGAGGACAAATTAAACAGAGGTCCCAGCTGCCAGAGCTGGTGGAAGATCAGGTGGATGTAAAAGATCTCGCAGCACTTATCCAACTATAGTAGTGGTTGTTTTATTAATACTTAGGGCCTAATTCAAAAAGACTTGCTCTCAGTGTAACAGATCATTTACACTGAGAGCAGGTCTTTTGGAATCTGGCCCCCGGTGTAAGCCTGTTTATAGATAGGTCTTACACTGAAGTGGGTCACTTACAATGAGAGCAAGTCTTTCAGAATCAGGGCAAACTCACAATGAGAGCAACTCTCTGGCACATAGTTTTTTAGTTATTTACCCATAATCACTATATGCACATTTTTTCACCTTCATTTTTAATACATGTTTAAATAAACAGCAGAAATAGTATCCTAAAAAGCAGGGGACAATCACAGCCCCCTAGCTCCTCCTTTACCCCCACCCTGTTTACCACAAACATTTTTCATTTTATCTTTTCTACAATTGCTGTCTTCTTGTTATAAAAACAACCTCTTGACATCTCATATTCCATATTCCCATATGGAGAAATGAAAAGGGTCCGAATGCAGAAATTAAATCAGTAAGAAAAGGAGAGTCATTTTGTTGGAGTACCTTCACATGGAGCACCCTGTTTTTTCCAAAATCTCATCAAAATGTTACTGATATCTAGACTGTATTTTATATATCATGAAGAAAAGTAAGCCAAAAATAAAAAGAAGAGGGGGTGCACAGGTCCAGGATAAAAAATTATTTCTCCTGCGCAGGAAACAAAAGGCAGTGTATAATCCCCAAGCCATGGAAACATTTCTACCACAGGGTCAAGATGAGGGTGTTGGGTGGGGGGTTCCCTACTGTAGAAGGAAGAAGTAGTTTCAAAAAACATAAAAACTGATAGGTCAAACAAGAAGCACAGAGATGATAAAATAGACTTTTGAGGATAAGAAAGAATTTCTACACATATATGTAGTAAGAGAGAAATTAGAGTAAAGAAACATACTTGCACAAGACAAACTTCCAAAAGCTACAAAAAACCAAATTCCTTAATGCAACATGTCAAGGAAAAAAAAACATGTTAGTGAAGAAACACCGGACTGCCTAGAAAAACATGGTAGAGTAAGTGAGAAAGGCTAAAGAACCAAAACAGAGGTTTTTGAAAGTTATAAAAATGAACTATGGCCATGAGAAGGAAACCTGATATAGTGTATTATATATTCAGCAAAAAACAAAAAAAAAAAAAAAACAAAAAAAACCCCCCTGAAAATAATCAGTGTAAAAAGAGCAGTTCCAAAGATATTTGAAGAGAAATCGAAACAAAGACATCAGGATATGAGAAATTTAGCAATATATATACCTTATGGACATACACGGCTATTCAGGTCGAATGTACAATCTCTTTGGTGGCAATGATACATACACCACTGTATCTCTCAATGAGATTAATATCGCCTATCGGGGAATCAAAGTAGTTCTAGATGAGCTACTCCAGTTTGATAACATCTCACAGGAATTATATGATTTTTTAAGTGTCCTGAACCCCATCATTACAAAAATTTTCAGGATTCCTGAAATCCATTCCAAAATAGACAATCCTCCGATGAGCCCTATCATTGCAGCGGGTGGCTTGGCTGCAGAACCGTTAGCAAAACACATTGGTGTTAAGTTAAAACACATGTTTAGTGACTTCCATCACATTGTGAGTGACTCCTGGGACCTTTTAGACAAACTCAGCAAGGTAGACACCAAGCAGGATTACATTTTTGCCACGAGAGATATACAAAATTTGTTCTCTGATTCCCCACAATGAAGGTCTGAGATGGTTTGGGGAAATGGTCAGCAGATTTGGCTGCATTTGTGGTGAAACAGAAACATCACTGATCCAGGAATTCATGGACATTGTTCTTAGAACAATTTTTTGGTATATAATGGTGGGTACTTCAAACAACAACTTGGTGTTGCTATGGGAGCAGCATGTGCCCACAAGTTTGCCAATGGTGTTCTGCTTAAATGGGAGCTGGGCATATTATTTAAACTACCAGCCTTTCAAGAGTGCATCAGGTACTTTAGGTATCTGGAAGACTTGCTTTTTATTTGGCAAGGTACAGAAATGGAATTCAGTGAGTTTATGTTTCAAGTAGAACATACTACTAGTTTCTTGAAGTTTACTCACTGTACCAATCATGATTTTGATAACTATTTGGATGTATGTATCACACATTTACCTGACAGTGGGTTTGAAACTAAGGTATATAGGAAGCCCACCTTCTGCAACTCATTTCTCTTCTTTACTAGTTGTCATCCATACCATCAGAATAGGGGATCGTTAAAAGTCAAATGATCAGAATATCCAGACTCACGTTGAATGACGGCACATGCATCAGAGAGTTCAAAGTGCTTAAGCGGATGTTTAGCGATTGTGGATATCCTGAATCCCTGCTAAATACTATGCAAGAACTTATTTGGGCAGGGAGACAAGGTAGCTATACCTCCATCTTTTGGTATGGTTTTCAATGTGATATTCCAGTGGAAGCTGTGGTTGACTCTGCTAATTCCACTAATCATACAATTGCACTTTATGGAACAATATGGTGCTGTACTACAGTTTGGATGTGAAGCAATTTGAACACATTATCAGGAAGAATTGAAATGTGTTCAGCTGTCAAGAAAATACTAAAAGACTTACTGTGGCACTGTTAAGTTTCACTTACAGAAACAAATCTAACATTAAGAGTATTGTGAAGAGAGAATTAAACACTCAACAGGGGAATGTTAAATGTGGTCCCTGTCCTCAGTGTTGTCACATTGAAACCAAATACGAAGGGGAGATTTTTGACAAAATTAAAAAAGGTACGAGGGGTGGAAAATTTTCTTGCACCTCTGAGAGAGTGGTTTATCTGGCTACATGCTCCCAGTGTTTGGCTTTTTACATTGGAAAGACTGACAATGCTTTACACCGTAGAATTTACCAGCACTATTACTTTATTAAACATCCTTCAGAAGGGACTCACGGAAACAGATAGCTGGTGTCAGAGCCATGGCCTGAAGTTAAACGCCAAAAAATGTATAGTCATACCCTTCGGGAAAAACAAGGTAACCCCAAGCTACCATATAGGTGGCAATCCACTAAGCACAGAAGAGGTTATCAGGGACCTGGGGACCCAGGTTGACAGTGGCCTTTCTTTTGACACTCTCGTTGCTAAAGTGGTTAGAAAGACCTTCTACATTGCCCACCTGATCATGAAGGGATTCACATCCAGATCTAGTGAGGTCATTGTTCCCCTGTACTCTTCACTTATCAGACCAATGATCGAGTACAATGCCCCATTCGGGATGTATCTCACCCGACATCTGCAGCAATTGGAGAGACCCCAAAAGTTCCTCACCAAAAGGATAAAGGGACTACAAAATCTGTCATATGCTGCCATATTGAAGAAACTCCAGCTCTATTCAGTTGCATACTGTCTGCTCAGAGGTGACATGTGCCTGACATACAAGGCCATGTCCAACCCAGAATTAATGGACATGCTCCACCTCAAAAAATCCAAATCCACCAAAACCACTAGAGCAAGCGACTTAAACCTTAGCACGGATATAAATAGGACGTGCTGGAGGGATAGATTTATCACTCAGAGACTCCCTATGCTGCGGAATAAAATCCTGATCCATGTGAGGCAGAGCACCTCACTGGCTCTGTTCAAGAGAAATCTTGACCTGTGGATGGGAGACCGTAGGTTTATCCCGGGAATCATCTCTGTGTCACTGCTGGACAGAGGCACAACAAACTAATGGGCACAGTATTTTTTCATATAAGGGGTGGCGTAAGCTACAAAAATTTGGGCTAGGCTTATAAATGCCTTAGGGCAGATAGCCTAGTATAAACCTATGAACCTATGAACCTATGTTGACTACAAGAATACCCGTGCTAAACATTCCACACTGTGTGTTGGTTTCAAACACTCAGTGTTTGAGCAAGTGAGGGGCTTCTCCCCTCTTTGGTGACTGGAAAAAAAAACTTTTGAACGAGGAATTATTTTGGCAACTTAAACTAGATGTCAATAACACACCCGGTATTAATGAGAATATATCTGTCACCAGTGAGTTGAAAAAAATGTGCCAACAAACTATGATTTTCTGTATATCATTTGGAAACCACAAGATTGGAACTAAAGATCTTTATGTCCATATTTTTTTATATTTTTTAAAAATTAGTGGATCATATTGTATTTTTATTTTATTTTATTTTATGCCTCACCTGGTTTTCAGTTTTACATGATAATACTGAGTGCCCTTTAAGGCCCTTTAAAGTTATTTTACAAGGCTTCCCAGACTTTTTACACATGAAATACTGACTGGAGCATTTTGGAAGCATGCCACTTCCTGAATGTTTTTAACATGATTTTTTTCTTTTAACAATGGTTATGATGATGTCCTCAGGTGTAGATGAAAGCGCTTAACTGCATTTGTGGACTATTAAAGTTTCACTGATTTTAGAAGCTGTATTACTGGAGTTTGTGGCACAAGTAGGTAATGTGGAAAAAAAAACAAGGATTAGTGAGGTAGAAATTAAACAAATAGAAATTAAAATGTCAGACTATCTATAAAGTGAAAGGTTTGGTCTGGAAACTCTAACACAGGCAGCATCACAACATGATGGACAAGTAGGTCCCCAGATAGAGAAGTAGTGGGTTGAATATAATGCATCTGAGGAGGGTATGCCACATGATGAAGATCTAGACTCTTCCATAGGAGACTTGCATGAAGGCCCAGACAGTCAGACACAGGTAATGTTGCAGCATGATGGGCAATGGTCCCCCATATGGAGGAGCAACAGATGAAGTAGGATGCTTCTGAGGAAGATAAGTGGAAAAGACAATGCCCTGGAACCTTCTGTAGAAGACTTGCATAGAACAGAAAGCAAAGAAGATGCTGTCAGTCCACAATAAACTGATCGAAGGGAAGACCTGCTTAATTTAATAGAGCTAGATGGACATATTAAAACAGGTGAAAGAAATAGATTAGAGAAAGTAAATAAGACCCAAAATGTTAGAAGACTGGTAAAACAGATGATTACATTAATCTGAACTATTATGAGAAATGTGTGTGATATAACAGAAATAAATAGAATATATTACTGTTTAGTGAAACTAATAATGGATAAAGTGTTACCACAAAATGTAGAGTAACCAAGGAAAGGGAGGGAACAAGTAGAGTTTCACCATGGAAACATTGGATAAAGAAAATAATAAAGGATCTAAGATAAGGAGTAACAATGTCAGAAGACTACATAAAAGAGAACATCAAAAATCCCTAGAATGGTAGATGCGGTAAAAGCAACTCACAGTATCAGCACAAGCAGAAACAACTTAGAAAATATGCAGATAAATACAAAGAAAATGTATGCAATAAGCAATTCAGTAATGACCAAAAAAGATTTTATATAGAATTGGGAAACAAAGCAAAAAAAAAGAAACACCACTAAGAAAAGAAAAAAGGTACATTTGAATAAGTATTGATACAGACCCTGTTGAACACAACAAACATGCCGAATGACTAGAAGAATTAAAGGAAACCATACAAATCTCTAATGTAGAGGATATGGAATAGGATGAAGTAACAGCTAAAGAAATTGAAATAAATTTAAGAAAATCTCCTAACTGAAAAATCGCATGTCCAGATACAGTACCTAACTTCTGGTTAAAGGTATTAACATTTCTACACAAAGTATGAGCCATGAGTAAGAATTATGCATATGCACATCCCAAACAGACACCAAACTGGTTAACAACAGGAAAAACAATACTCAAGAGTGAATGGAGAGACCCAACCATATCCCTGCACATCACCAACCTGTTCACTAACAGTACAACTATCCAGACAAATTATATCTGATGGTAACATTGTTACTATTTTTTTTATCTGTGTGACTTTGTCAAGTTTAGTATTTGGCTGGTTCATTTGTTGAATTGCAGTGACTGATGAAAGTGGCATCAATCTTTCTGCAAGTAAACAAGACTAGTACTCACACACACACACACACACACACACACACACACACACACACACACACACACACACACACACACACACATACGTATATGCACGCACATGCACACACGCACACACGCACACACACACACACACACACACACACACACACACACACACACACACACACACACACACACACACGCACACACACATACGCACACACACACACACACACACACACACACACACACACACACACACACACACACACACACACAGGTATATGCACACGCATGCACGCCCACACACACACACACACACACACACACACACACACACACACACACACACACACACACACACACACACACACACACACACATGCACACACACACACACACACACACACGCACACACACGCACACACGCACACACACACACACACACACACACACACACACACACACACACACTCACACACACACACACACACACACACACACACACACACACACACACACACACACACACACACACACACATATCTCAAAATAACGATTAGTCATCTAGAAAGAGCTGTCTAGTCTGCCTTCAAATGCCAGCACGCAATTTTCTATTATTTCCCTATGTAGTTATGTTATCTCTTACTTTTAGTGTAACATTTAAAAATCTAAAGCTTTCTTTATTTAGGATAGTGAAAGTCTCTCATGAGTACTTGAAGTTTATGTACAGGACATTGTAGGGATGCCGTGGCAGATTTACTGGGGGCGCTAGGGGAGCTAAAACTCTCCTGTTAACAGAAAGGCACCTGGGCTTAGCTTGCAACTGCACTGCTTTTGGTGGTATGTTAATATTCAGATATTTAGTCACGATAATATCTGCAGCAGAATCAAGACTAAACATTGTAAACAACCATATTGCCAAAAGTGGTTCAAACTTCTGTATCACTTTGCAGCCTAACCCTGTGAGATTAACAGATGGGAGGTACAAGGCTCAGGCTGAAGCATCAAAAAAGTGGGAGTGAGGTGCATTATCAGAATTCTCATGTTCCACAGCATAGCTGGTAAGTTTATTTTTAATCCTGGCAGGGCCAAACCAGATACTTGGAGAAGGCAATGCTTACCAGGGCTGTCTGCAGATAAAACTTTGAAATGATTGGCCTTGCTGTTTAATGCACAGCAATTTTCATTTTAGAGGGCTGATGGATATTTTAATTAAGCAAGTTGGATGAAATACAAGTGATTAACTATTTTTTCTGCAAAACAAAACTAGAGTAATATAGTCATTATTTTTTTATTTTGGCAGGGTCAAATCAGATACCGTGAGTGTGCAGCAGGTATTGGGTGCTGTCTTTTGGTTTTGCGAGACTATTGTGTACTGGTACAGCAAGCTCAGGTTGGTGACCACCAGGACATGTGTGTGCATGTGGGACTATCTCCTTTACATTTGTTTAGTTACTCTTATAAATTCAGCTCACACATGACTGTTAATAGGAAAAAGCGACTATTAGAAAATGAATGGCTGAACTAATGAGAACAAGTTACTCCTAAGCTGTTGCAGTAGCTTCTAAGAGAGTGTAAGGCAGTTATGCAGTGAAAGTATAGTGCATACATTTCAGCTGTCTCTGATTTTGTTGGCATTCCCTGATTTTTTCTCTTATTTTTGCACTGCTCCTCATAATGTTTGATTGTTCTGGTAAATCACACTGAGTATTATTGTCAGTTAATAATGCCAAACATTTCAGTTTTATACTTTTTATGTTCCAAAAATGCACGTTTCTGGGAACTTAAATGAATTGCACTAAAATTTAAAATTTGTCCCTGATTTTTGGGCCTTTGTCTCCTCACTAGTTTTGGCTTTATCCTTGATTCTTAAGAAAATAGGTGGAGATATATGGTACTGTGCATTGGAAAGAAGTAAGAGGTGTATTTATGCACAATAAAGATGTAAGGGGGTGTAGTTATTTATAACAATATATGATTGCCATTGCAGCCATCCAATGGGCTTCAGAGGACTTAGTAAGAGTGAGATCATATACATGAGCAAAGTAGTATAGTCAAGGGGTACCACACAGCCACAAGAAATCAGTTCACTGAGACCATACCCTACTGGATAGGGCAGAAGTATATCTGGCTCAACCAGTGCTCTGTGCTGGTACCATGAATCAGCATCCCACCTCCTCAGCTTTTCAACTGCAGAGCAAAAGAAAATCTTATTACAGTTAGATCCATGCATCCCACAAGCTCTTGCACTGAAGAGCAATTAAAAAAAAACAGTTCACTGTAAAAAGCCGATTGCTACATTGTAGAGATATTACAGTCAGAACTATGCCCCCATCCCCAGATCTTTCACTGAAGAGCAAAAAAAAAAAAATGGATGCCCCTTCAACTGGCACACCAACTAGGTGGTCAGATGTATGATTTGTCCCCCTCCCTCCTGTCCCAGCCATTCAGGTACCATTTCTGTGCCCTCTCCAACCCAACTTCAATATATTTTATTTAAAAAAAAATTTCCTTATTTTGAACTGTAGCAAACAGTTGCTACAGTTTATACCCTGCCTGCATGGAGTGTTATGGCACTCATGTTTTGGTTTAAAAAAAAAAAATCTTCTTTTAACGTGTAGCAAACTGTTTGCTACAATGTAGTTTGACTACAAACAGAGAGCTACGTTGCTCAGGTTTAACTGCAAATACAATATCTCATTTAAAAGCCGGTATTGCATTAAAGAGAGATGATGATTGGCTGATAGCACCCCTAACACTTTGTGCCTGGAGCAGTTGCTCCTCTCTGCCCACCTTAGCTATGCTACTAGGATAGTGTTGCTTCCTTTCCCCCTTTTTGCAGGCAGGACATCCTGACTTGGAAAGCTGCATCCTGTGGAAAAAGTACCAAAATTGCACTTGTCCTGATATTTTAGGAGAAAAATGATTTCCTAGCTTTCCATTAAGTATTCTATATACACCATAAAATGACAGAAAATAGAACTAAACAAAACCAACTGCAGCTTTAATTAATTCAAAGCAAATCCTTTTTCTTGGTTGAACATGCTCCTTGTCCTCCAAAATCATGTTTCTGTAAATCTGATTTTTCCTCATATTTTAGTCTGTTCATTGGAAAATTTGTATTTTATGGTAAATTGTAGATTGCATCCACTAAATATTAACAGACATTTGAGTCCCAGATTTTGTATCCTTCAGTACTGTATACAGTAAGTGTCTGTCTTAGGCGGTCTGGGCAGGTTTTATGTGAAAGCAACCAGTCACTGGCATAGTAGTCCTCTTTGATGTGGAGCCTGTATGCCCTTCCTCTTCCTGTGTAGGTTTTATTCAGTTGTTTTGTTTTTTACTAGCACCCTAAATACATGCCATAGAAGAACTGGTGTTTCTCCAATTTGCTTGTAAATAAGCATGTAGTATATGTGTGTTCATGCATATAGTGATAGACCTGTGGGGGTGTGTGAGTGTGTGTGTGTGTGTGTGTGTGTGTGTGTGTGTGTGTGTGTGTGTGTGTGTGTGTGTGTGTGTGTGTGTGTATGTGTGTGTGTTTTTGTGTGTAGGCACATCTGGAGCACATACATAAACTCTTTTAGATAGCAATAAAAATAATAAACAAGTAATTATATTTCACATATAAGACAAAGTGCATCACAGAGCCTCTAGACCACCAAAACTTCAGCCATAGATGGGAATTTATTCAGAGGCTTAGTAGGGGGGCTCATCTTGAACGTCTATCCTGGGTCTCACTTAGCCCAAAACTTAGAGGTGTGTTCAGAAAGGTTGCTGTAGCTTAACTGGGAACTGTGGACAGTGAAATCAGTTTTTCCCTTAATTTTTAAAACTTTGCACTGAATATTGCTATGCTTGTCTAGAGGCAGTGTACTGTGCTGGATCAACAAGTTGGAATACAGAAGCAAAAACAGTCATGTACACAGATGATGATCATTTGGTGGCAGTAGCAAGAATCCATGTTATGTATATATGCCTCATAGCATCAAGTTGAAATATGTCACTGTGGCATCTTGATTGTTTACTTTTAACCCTGTCTGACATCAAAGGGGTACACAAGAAGTGATTGTCTTTTGGACTGAGAAGTGAGGAGACATGCAATTTATAGATATGAAAATAGCAGTGTAAAATACATGACTGTGACCATTTGTTCTTTCACTTTCACCCTAATCTAACACCAGAGGACTGCATCGAATGTCACTGTCTTTTTTGGGAGAAGGTTGGATGATGGGGGGATAGTGAATCAGGAAGTGCAATGGATTAGCAAGGAGGAAGTAAGGACAGCTATGAAGAGCATGAAGAATGGAAAGGCTGTTGGTCCAGATGACATACCTGTGGAAGCATGGAAGTGTTTAGGAGAGATGGCAGTGGAGTTTTTAACCAGGATGTTTAATGAAATCTTGGAAAGTGAGAGGATGCCTCAGGAGAGGAGAAGAGGTGTTTTGGTACTGATTTTTAAGAATAAGGGTGATGTGCAGTGCTGTAGTAACTACAGAGGGATAAAACTGATCAGTCACAGCATGAACTTATGGGAAAGAGTAGTGGAAGCTAGGTTAAGAAAGGAGGTGATGATTAGTGAGCAGCAGTATAGTTTCATGCTGGGAAAGAGCAATACAGATGTGATGTTTGTTCTGAGGGTGTTGATGGAGAAGTACAGAGAGGGTCAGAAGAAGTTGCATTGTGTCTTTGTGGACTTGGAGAAAGCATATGACAGGGTGGCTAGAGAGGAGTTGTGGTATTGTATGAGGAAGTGAGGAGTGGCAGAGAAGTATATGAGTGGTACAGGATAGGTACGAGGGTAGTGTGACAGCGGTGAGGTCTGTGGTAGGAGTGACTGATGCATTCAAGGTGGAGGTGGGGTTACATCAAGGATCAGCTCTGAGCCCTTTCTTATTTGCAATGGTGATGGACAGGTTGACAGACAAAATCAGACAGGAGTCCTGTGGACTATGTTTGTGGCTGACATTGTGGTCTGTAGTGAGAGTAGGGAACAGGTTGAGGAGACCCTGGAGAGGTGGAGATATGCTCTAGAGAGAAGAGGAATGAAGGACAGCAGGACTAAGACAGAATATATGTGTGTGAATGAGAGGGAGGATAGAGGAATGGTGAGAATGCAGGGATTAGAGTTGACGAAGGTGGTTGATTTTAAATACTTGGGTTCAACAGTTCAGAGTAATGGTGAGTGTGGAAGAGAGGTGAAGAAGAGAGTACATGCATGGTGGAGTGGGTGGAGAAGAGTGTCAGGAGTGACTTTTGACAGATGGGTACCAGTAAGGGTGAAAGGGAAGGTCTAGAGGACGATAGTGAGACCAGCTATGCTTATGGGTTGGAGACGGTGGTATTGATGAAAAGGCAGGAGTCAGAGCTGGACGTAGCAGAGTTAAAGATGTTAAGATTTGCACTGGGTGTGATGAGGATGGACAGGATTAGAAATCAGTATATTAGAGAGTCATGTCAGGTTGGATGGTTTAGAGACAAAGCCAGAGAGGCGAGATTGTGTTGGTTTGGACATGTGCTTGATGAGGGATCCTGGGTATATTGGGAAAAAGATGCTAAGGATGGAGCTACCAGGTAAGAGAAAAAGAGGAAGGCCTAAGATAAGGTTTATGGATGTGGTGAGAGAGGACATGCAGGTGGTTGGTTTGACAGAACAAGATGCAGAGGACAGGAAGAAATGGAAACAGATGATCCACTGTGGCGACCCCTAATGGGAGCAGCCAAAAGAAGAAGAATAAGAAGAAGAAGGAGAAGAAGAAGGAGAAGAAGAAGGAAGGCAGGCACTATTTCTGTGTATGATTTAAGTATCTTAGTAAGTATTTACCATTTTAATTTATTGCAAGATACTATTTTGTCAGCTTTGAATACTAAGCCTTGGTCACAGCTTAGTTATTTCCTTAGTCAAGATTTTTGTTCAGGCCCTAACTGGATCAAAAGGATGGAAAACATCTCTAAAATGCACTTTAGAGTACTTAGAATCCCATGTTATCTCACTGTTGTCTTGGCTGTCCCTGATTTTAGCACAAATATTTGCTCTGTAACTTATAGTAATACATCCTAAAACTGATGATTTAGGGAGAAAATGAGATGGGCTTCACAGCATTTAATAAATAATGACAATAATTAGAGTTATACTTCTTTTACTTCTGAAAATACCTTCCAGTTCACATTCTCTTTCTCTGTCAACCTCTCATGTTGCTTGTAGTAATGTTTTAAAAAATGCTCATGAATAGTTCTGAATGTGACCCTGATTCTGGTGGTAAGAAAGAGGTTGAGAGATTGGTATCACCTAGAAAACTTACCATTTGGTACATATGTGTCAAATATCCCAGATTTTGCTTCATTATATTTTGCAGTGTCCCTCATAAAATGCACTTTTTTCCTGAAAAAAAAAAAAAAAAAAAAAAAAAAAAAAATATATATATATATATACACACATATATACATATGCACACACACACACACACACACACACACACACGCATATATATATATATATATATATATATATATATATATATATATATATAAAACAGGATCTACTTCACTTGACTTAAAACTCATTTGACCGACACTCAGTTGACCTAAATTTAATTTGACTGACAACTCATTTGACCGACTCCCATTTCACTGACAGCTTACTATGTTGAATTTCAACATACTAAATATTAAACTATAGACAAGCACACTTGAACACCAATAACTAACCCTTTTCAGAACTTAAAAACTACTTACTTACCATCTTAACAGAAATGGGACAATGTACAACCAAACTAGGTGGAGGGCTACACCTCCCACACCCTCCAGTGTGGGGGGCTGTGCCCCCCCAGTTGTATATACTAACTCCAGGATCGAACTACAGTGGGGAAAAGGGCATATACCTTTAACTTGTCTTACAATACTCTACACGCTGCCACGACCCCTGGGAATGCACAAAACATTCACCAAATTACTTTAGATACTTCCCATAAAAATGTAAAGAGACAAACCCCCATTTAGAAACACTACAACACTACTTTCTACATGACTATCAGAATTCTAACAGTCAGCACTGTAAGTTACAGTATTCTTTTTATCATAAGCAAGTCAGAGGTGAAGGAAAACCCACAACAAGTCTATTTCTTAAATGTCGGTGAAATGGAAGTCAGTCAAATAAGTTGTTAGTCAAATAAAATTTAGGTCAGTTGGTTGTCAGTCAAATGGGTGTCATTCAAATGAGTTTTAGGTCAAGTGAAGTAGACCTAAATATATTTATAGATATATCTATATATATCTATATCTATCTAAATCTATATATATATATATCTCGATCCAAAGAGACCATGGTGCATGAAGATAAAGTGTTCGGGGAAATAAATCCACACGACAAGTACTCCAGCACATAAAAACAGCCACACAGTGATGCAAACTATATTTATTCAACAGACAGTGCGTAACCTATATATATAGATATATATATATATATATATATATATATATATATATATATATATATATATATATATATATATATATATATATATATATATTTATATAAATTTATTTATATAAATATATATATATATATTTATAGGAATGTAATGTGGCTTGCCTGCTGCATAAGCACTGTTTGTGTTCAGCATGCTCTGCTCTAAGGTTATGTTTCTGAGCATGTGTACTAGATAATGATTTTTTTTGTCAAGGTTGTCAATCTACTGGTGTTTTGATGTTTTGATTAGCTTCAGCATATACTCTCTTACACTCTCTCTCTCTCTCTATATATATATATATATATATATATATATAGGTGTGTGCATGTGTGTGTGTTCAGAATAATTAACTTTACTTGCTTGAACAGTCAGAATATCAAAATGACATTTGAGATTTGTTGCTGGTATTTGTGGGGAGTGGGAGTTTGCCCTTTTTCCACTGTAGTGCATCTCAGAGTTGGTATACATATATATATATATATATATATATATATATATATATATATATATATATGTAAGTTGCAGTGGATTTTGGGGACACAGGGTGGCTTGCTCTCCTGTATAAAAGTTTTTTTTTGAAGTTGTGGGTTTCAATAATGTGGAATTCAAGCATATGTATGTTATATCCTGTGTATCTATCTATCTATGTATCTGTTTATCTATATATGAACATTACACATAATCAATTATATTTTTTCTCACATCACAAAATATCAGTCAAAAACAACGAATCCCAAAACATCAATTGCTATAGAGCAAGTAAAATTGTTCAGGCCCTAGTCCCTAGCAGAAACTGTGTTAAAACCCATTCAGGAATTTGTATTGTTTTGGGTTTCGATATGTTTTTGTTATTTTCACCCAAAGTCTACTAGTGCTACCTTAATAAATAAATAACATGAATAACCTTAACCAAAGAACTTAAGAGAGAAATGGTAGGGAAGAGCAATGTACAAACCAATTCCAGCAGTGGTACCAAGAATGTTTAAAAAAACAAAGTGACATGGATGATGGAAAAAGTGATGGACTTTTGGGATGTACCTTACCCGACACCTGCAGCAATTAGAAAGACCCCAAAAGTACCTCACCAAGAGGATCAAGGGACTCAAACAGATGCCATATGCTGCTCGGTTAAAAAAACTCCAGCTCTACTCAGTTGCATGCCGCCTACTTCGAGGCGATCTATGCCTGACATATAAAGCTATGTCCAATCCAGAATTAATGGACATGCTCCACCTCAGTAAATCTAAATCCCTTAGAGCCACACGCTCGAGGGACTTGAACCTCAGCATTGAAATAAATAGAACTTGCTGGAGAGACAGATTCATAACCCAGAGGCTCCCTTCGCTCTGGAATAGAATTCCAATCCATGTTAGGCAGAGCACCTCACTGAATCTCTTCAAGAAGAATCTTGATGAGTGGATGGGGGATTTGTTCCGGGGATTACTTCTGTGTCACTATTAGACAGAGGCACAGCAAACTAAACCTTAAAAAGGGCACAGTATACTCAAATCAAGGGGTGGCGGAAGCCAAACAAAATCGGGCTAGGCTTATAATTGCCCCAGGGCAGATAGCCTAGTATGAACCTATGAACCTATGAACCTATGGTATGATGTGCTTCACAAGAGGATGGGTACATCATTGCAGAAATTCCTTGGAATTCATTAAAACTGGCATAGATGCATGACTTCTGAGACACCTTTGTACTGAGATGTGCTGCTGTGCTGTGCCTTTTTGTGATTTGTAGTCATGTTCATTCTCAGCTGTGGTGGTGGTGCTGCGGTAGCATTGTCGCCTCACAGTAAGACGTTGTCCTGTTCAATTTTCAGCTAGAGCATCTTCTGTGTGGAGACATGAGTGAATGGGCATACCTTCATTGAAGGTTGTGCGCCAGGGCTGGCAACTCGGCATGTAAAAATCTGCTGCCAATCATTAGCGGACCGGAGTTCCACTGTGGCGACCACTAACCGGGAAAAGCCAAAAGTCGTGTTCATTCTCACAAGGGTGACATCTCATTACCAGGGAATTTTCAAGACTATTAATTGCTCAAATGAGCAGTTTTGCACTCACTACCAGTCTGTGTTATGGAGTCATGCAGGACTTGCAGACCACGTAAAGATACAGACTCCTCCCACCCACACTGACACACAAACAACCACCCACCCACCCACATGCATTCTCCCAGTCATACCTTCTCACAAACACTTACATACAGCTATATTCACATCAACAAAACATATGCAGATCTCTAACTGCAATCTGACAGCTGTTTTGACAGTTGTCAAAGTAACTGATGTAAGGGGTGATTTGACAGCAACAACAGCAACAACAGACACACACACACACACACACACACACACACACACACACACACACACACACACACACACACAAAGACACATGTGACTGCAAGGGCAGACACACACACACACACACACACACACACACACACACACACACACACAAAGGCACATGTGACTGCAAGGGTAGACACACACACACACACACACACACACACACACACACACACACACACACACACACACACACACACACACATGTACAATAACTATTCATGCAGAATTAATCACAGACTCATTTATTGTGCTTATACCTAAAGACAAGTAGCCACATACTCCCATATGCACATTAATTTCTGCTTATCCCTAACAAATTGATGCATACCACTATGTAGCAGCATACACTTACATATTGTCTATAGTGCTCTTCTGGGTAGCTTATATATGCCCTCTCACAGCCTCGACTCCTAACCTAGCAACACCTGCTTTTTACTCTGTCTCTGTTTACATTGATTTCATCTGTGCAGAAGATGCCTGAAATCTACAGAGCCATTGATTGATCACTTTGAATGCAGAGCCTAGAAAGCTCCATAAAAATGGTACAGTTTGTATTTATTCAAACTGCACTTACTATGTATTTATATATTATTATAAATTATTTTGTTATAGTTTCCTCCGTTTGACA
Source organism: Protopterus annectens (assembly GCF_019279795.1). NCBI lineage: Eukaryota > Metazoa > Chordata > Ceratodontiformes > Protopteridae > Protopterus > Protopterus annectens. Next base: position 636,671,367 of record NC_056741.1, on the reverse strand, counting down.
TTGAACTTATCTAGATAGTTGTAATAATGTAATTACTGATTACAAGTTAGCACAAGTTCAAGCTGTCTTAGCCATTTTCCAGGGAAGAAATGCAAAATTTGTCACTGCCCTCTGTATAGTAAGCAGGTGGTTTCTTATCATATTGTTTCTTATATACTCACAACTACCATTGCTCTTGTGATATAACCATTGTCACTGCACAGTTATTAATTAATCAATAATTAATCCCAGTTTTCAATAATGTATAGTCTCTGCCCATCTGTGCAATTTCATTCATACCTCTTAACTATCCGGATGTTTGCAGAATGTTCAGATTTTTGCCTCATATTTCTTGTCTGTTCCTCACAAAAGTGCTGGTTTTCTGGAAAACCATTGAGGATTGAAGTCTCTAAATAATACTAAATGATGTAAGACGTTTGAGTTTCAGACTTCAAATCCTTCAGAAAATGCATAATAATGCAAAACCTGTTATTCTGGAAACCGTCTAATTTTATATGCGCAATACTTAAAATCTGTCCCCTTTGTGGGTCTCTGTCCCCCCATTATTCATGTCTTTGTCCAGATTTCTTGCACTGAGAAGTTGAGAGGTATGCCTTCATTCTGTTTAGCTGTTATTTAAGAACAAAAAGGAAGTACATGTTAAGAGTTCCACTGTCAGCTCACAAGGTTAAGATGGGTTTCCAGAAAAGTAGGGCAAGGAAGTACTGGTGCTTACTGTGTTTGTAGGTATGCTAACCACAGCAGCACAACACACTTGATATTTTAACCACTCGAAACACCCCAACAAGAAAAGGAGAGGCTGCTGTTAAACACACTTTGTTAAACATGAAAAAAGATGCAATTATGTTGAAAAAAAAGACATGTCAAAAGAGGAAATGTGATACACAGCAAAAGAAAAAAAAGAATTCTCAGAATAAACATTTTCATTTTCTTCCGATTATTCTTTTTTTTAAACTTTACCCTTCTTGATGTTGCTGTTCCTACTGTATAAAGTACTAATTATTTACCCATGTGCAGACAGTTACACATTCTTACTCCACCTTTCCCATGTCAGATTTAAACTCAAAGTTATTTATAGAATTTGATTCTGAGGTGCAGAGGGCGTGAGTACATACACTGAAACTCCATTAGCTTCCAATTTTATTGAGCATAATGCTAGCTTCTGTATATAATCTAAGAATGAGTATGTCTTAAAAGTTCCTAATACATGCAACAAAATGCTAACCACAGTCAATGTAATCCAGCCAAACGCTGCAACAAAAACTTGTCTAACTACCCCTCCTTTTCCATGCCCCAGCAATGTTCAGTCAATCCCTGATACCTGCATATCTTTTTATCATACTAGTCTTTACCCTTTCGTCTAACAAGACCTTTCAAGGTTATATCATGACTCCTTTGTGAAAAAATATTTTCTTTTGACAGCTTTGGATCAACCTCTTTCAGCTGCCCTCAGTGAAACATGTTGTTCTTTCTACTTTTCCTCATCAGCTGCAACCTCCCACTTGTCCCTGGACACTACAGTCTTCATAGCATACCCACTTTTCTTTGTCTCTTTTCTAGTGTGTACAGGACAACCTTTTGAACCTTTCTTTTGGCATCAAGCCCTTTATTCCCCTCACCATTTTCTTACTCTTCTACACATCCAGTATGGTATGAATTTTGCATTTTATATTTTCCAGAACTAGATAGACATATGGTATACCAATGTTGTGAACACTGAATGACTGACTGCTAAGTCTCTTGAATCCATGTACATGTACCTTACACACCTTTGAAGACTCATCTCTCTTCAGCCATTCTGCCCAAATCCTTATCTACTGCATTAATGACAGATGCTTAGCCAACATAACATATTTCCCTCACCATAAGAGCAGTCTTATACTCGCCCCATATATTCATAAATTGTGTCACTATTCTTGACCCTACTACTTTTTAAGACATGTTGTTCCAATGATCAGTAAACCTTTTTGTGAAATAAAACTTCTTATCTCCATAGAGCTATCTACACTGTAGTTTTAAACTGTGTCCTGCAGTTCTCACAAGACAAAAAATTATTCATTTTTGATTTTCTGAAGTCCCTTATGCTGTACTTCAGGCTTTCCCATGTACATTGTATTGCATTATGCTCCCACCAAGGCTTATTATCAGAGATAGTTTCCCCAAGCAGTAATGTTGCTCTTGGATTTCTTCCCAAGAATGAGTGCATCCTTTTAATGTTGGCTTTAAATTCTAGCTGACACATATTGTTCATCAGACAATTTTCAACAGTTATTGTCCAAGCCTGGTTCTTTTTATCCATGATTGCTTCACCAGTGCTGGTGTTTACAGCAAGCAGACAGTTTACTAATCCCAATATGTTATTGAACATCAGTATGCATATACTAGAACACATTTACAGATAAGTACTGAAGTAGCCATATGTAAAATGATACAGTTGAAAAAATGATAAGCATTGCCTTTAGGCTATAATCAATTAATTAGTTTGTATGAGAATCAGTTTAGCTTCTTTGTCTTGTACTATTCCCTAAGTTATAATTCCTAACAGGCAGCACATACAACAACTTTTTGTTTTGCTGAGTAACACAGACAGAACAACTTTGTGTGATACAAGCTTTTTTTGTTGATGAGGTTAACTAAGGAAAAATAGGACGTCATATCATATGAGCACTTAAATGACTTTCGGTGTAAAACCTGAGGGTTTACCAATATTGCTTGGCTACATTACGTCAGATAAATCCATTTAACTTAGCTGGCCATCTACTATATTTAATACTCTTTTGCTTGGCCACGCACAATATAAAGCAAAAAGCTAGGTAACATATTCTAGTAATACACTTTGACTAGAAAGACATTTCAGTACAATCATAACACTATGTTAAGAATCTTTTAAAATTTGTCATTTTGCATATACTGTCTAGATGAAATGCACGGACAACTGTTTTACAGGTCTGGTTAGCTAAAGAAAAAGTATATTTTAAAACAAATAAATCATATGTTTTCTTAGCTACTTTTGATTTCACTTCATCATGTTATAAATTATTTATAGCATTCATTATTTAGAAGGAAGCTCTAGAAAAAGTTTGCTGCCTCATATCAAGTGAACTGATGCACATACGGTGAAAATTAATTTTACTGATTCCCAATTTTATTCTGTCTGCCTGCTTTTTTCTTGGTAGGAGCTATTTATATCACAGAAGCAAGCTCATGAGGACCAGCTAAGCAAAACCTGTTACAGAGCAATTAAGCTTGCAGATGGACATATCAAATTGTTCAAGCCATTGGAGACTAGAAAACAAAATACCAAATTTGGCCAAGTGTAGCCATCTAACTGGAATAATTTCTCATTATTTTCCTATGGAGGAGCTAATTTTTTGAATGTTTTAAACACTTGATTTTCTAACATCTCAAAGGAGATACAGGGACAAAGTGAAGACTCTATTTGTCTTTATACACTTTGGAATTCCCTTACAGTGTAGGTGCAAAGCTGTATGATATGTCTGACTTAACCGTTTTCTCCAGGCACATAGGTCTCTTGTATTTTTGTGTTTTGGATCTGTTTGCTGATATGAGCACAAACCTTCTGAGTTGTATAACTTTATATTATTTGACTGTTCTATTACTTAACCAAGCACATTTACATACATTTTTAGCTATTATTATTTGTATTTTGCATGTTGTATGTGTTTGCCTGCAGTGGAATTTTGCACTACTCGGGTGATAGTTTATTGGTAAATACTAGACTAGCAGCCGTTGCAGGCCATTTTAAGCCTAGCCAGTTTCCCTTTTTGTGTCTGAAATAACCTAGTGACAGGGCTTTGAGGCAGTCCATGTAGGACATACTGTTTAGGCCTTGTGTTCTTTTGTAAACTATCTTATTGGGTGTTCTAGCTGTTGCATGAGTCTGGACATGTAATGTCAAAGAGGGCATTATACTCAATGATTGGCTTAATGAGAGGTGACTAAACAGGGACAATGATATCTCTAGATCTAGAATCAATCCATTTATTTATAAATTGTGCAATATAGAAGGACTTTTGTTATGAAAGTGTACAGATATTGGTTAAAAGTTAGGTCACTGTCCACATAAGTTCTCAAATCCCAAACAACTGTGTCCACTCTTATGGGTGTATTGTCAACGTGGCAGCTCCCCAGGGTAGACGACGACCCAAAGGATATAATAATGCATTTTTTGGCAGTTAGTTTCAGTCCATGTTTCTGGCACCAGTTATTTGTTTGGGAAAAACCTTCCTGCTGGAATGCCAAGTTATGTGGGATTCAATGACTGCTCCTTTCTTGCAGTCATCTGTAAACCTAGTCAGCTAGAGCCCTTTGGTATTGGCTTTTACTTCAGAGAAATATAGCCAAACAGGAAAGGTCCCTGCACCGAACCCTGGCGACTCCACTGGTGACTGGTCTCTTTGTGGTGTTAACTACCTTTGTATGACTTAAAAACGGCTTACGTCATTAATTTTTTGACTGTTTAATAACGACAAATTCTTAGGTCAGTGGTATGTGAAGGATACCCATGGGGTTAGTTATCCCATAATATAAGGAATAATATACTTGTTATAGCAGCAGTGGTCATCTATAGTTGTTTATCTATTTAAATGCATGATCTGCTGTGAATAACAAAAAAAAATGAGAGACTAATTTTGTCTAGGTTTTCTGTATATAATACAAAATTTCTAGAGGGCAACACTGCTTGACCTACCTGTATAAACTACAAGATGCTGAGAAGGCTGACCCATATACTCCACAGGTTTTACAGAGTAGCACAACTGTATCAACATAATACTGGATACCTGAACAGCAATCCTGTTTTATATAGATACGTGGTACAGTTTGGACAGCATTCAATGCAGACAAGTTTAAAGTAAACACTGCAAGTGACTGATACAAAGTACTAAAAAATCTAAAATATCACTGCAAGAAATACCTGTACATTCACAAATACAATGGGGAAACAATTATTATTATTTTTTAATTCACATTCTTTTAGCTAAGCAAATGTGCAACATTACAAGAGAGTTTAAACATTTAATTTAGTGACATCTTATATTTACACTGCAATTATAACACCCATAAAAGAAAATGCTACATTAATTTTGCAGCAAAAAGTATTGTCATTTTGTACATTGAAATCTTTGTTGGTAACTCTGGTGCTTTTGTGCAGTGCTGCTCTTTGCATAGTGGCGGTTACAGTGTCCTGTACAGAACAAACACCTAGAAAGCAAATTTTCCCTCTAGAATTGTCTGTAAAACTGTCTGCGGTGGTGGTGCTGCGGTAGTGTTGTCGCCTCACAGCAAGACGTTGTTGCATTCGATTCTCAGCTAGAGCGTCTTCTGTGTGGAGACATGCGTGAATGGGCGTACCTTCATTGAAGGTTGTGCGTCAGGGCCGGCAACTCGGCATGTAAAAATCAACTGCCAATCATTAGTGGACCGGAGTTCCGCTGTGGCGACCCCTAACCGGGAAAAGCCGAAACAAACAACAATTGTCTGTAAAACTATGCCCTGTGAAGCAATAAACATAAATTAAAATGTCATGCATGCCAACAAACTCAGAGCAGCTAGTTCATGTGTTAAGTGGCAATACCATCAGATTTAGTAGAAATTAGTAGAAGTTAGCTTAGTCTGCCCCAGTAAGGCACCAATATTAGTCTGCCACACCCTTGAAAGTGTTCTGTAACCTCTCAGTACATCACCCTTGTATCTCACCAAATAAGGGATCAGACAGCATGGATATGTAATTTTCTAACTTCTCTGTAGCCAGCCTGGTAGATATGGGTATCTTTAGACAAATGTCTGATGTATATACTGGCAACCACTTAATCCTTAAAGTAACATAAACAGTACAGTAAACATAATGTCACTGGAGGCTAAAGTTTCACATACAAAGACACAGTAAAACCATACACACAACGCCCACCACACATAGCTCACAACACACACACACACACACACACACACACACACACACACACACACACACACACACACACACACACACACACACACACACACACACTCACGCATATATACACACACACACACACACACACACACACACACACACACACACACACACACACACACACACACACACACACAGGCCAGTGTATGCAATGGCACTTAAATACAATTTTCCTAAACAACAAAGACCTCCTAGACCACCCATTGGCAAAGCTATTCCTCAACAAACCCAAAAGCACTCCGCAAAAACACCACACATACAGCCACATTCAATGGAGGCCCCAAAAATAAAGGCCATAAGGCAAGGAAACACACTTTGCAGGACTCTATTCATTGGGGACTCTATTGTAAGACATACTAATGCCCCTTTAACCAGGCTAAACAAGGAGAACATAATGGTTAGTTGCTTATCTGGAGTCAAGTTCTGCCAAATCACAAATTTGCTTAAGTCATTACACTATTGGTACCAATAAGAGTCCATCATAGTCCATGTAGTTGTAAATGACCTGGGACATACCTCCCTTGGACTATATGAAAAGAGTCATTATGGAGCTCTTGGACTGCATGTCTCAGGCTGGTAGGAGCCTAGCATTGAGAACTAAATTACTTTCTCAGAGGATGAAGCCACAATATGAACAAAAGATGACTGATTTTAACAATTGGATGAGTATCTGGTGTCATTCTAAGGGGATCCAATATTTGTCAGCATGAAAGGACATAGTGAACAGACCATGTCGCTTTGTTAGGAATGGTGTGCACCTGCCCCCTCTAGGCTTTTGAATGCTGGCTAAAACTTTATCCACCTCCATAGTGCCTTTTTCCAGCAATACCAAATTGTAAAACCTATCAACATAGCAAAATCAGCTCAATTAAACATCAAGGTGTTATTGCTCAATGCCAGAAACCTAAACAAAAAGCTACACTTTCTTCAAGCCCTCCTCACCTTTGATAATACAGACGTCTGTGCAGTTACTGAGACATTGTTTAAAGCTGCAGAGAATACCTTGGTAGTACAAGGTTTCAGTGCCTTTCACACTTTTATACCAATAGCTGCACAGACAGGGGCTAAAGGTGGAGGTGTCTTGATACTTAGAAGAGACCTATGTCTAGCGTACAAGGCATCCTTGAATCCTGGTCTGATGAAGCTTTTGCATATCCATAAAACAAACAGCTCTGGACTACTAGATCCAGAGACCTAAATTTTGATTATGATATAAATAGCACATGTTGGAGAGACAGATATGTATCTCAGAGGATTCCCTTTCTCTAGAATAGGCACCCCATCCATGAGAAGCAAAGTCCCTCCCTTAACCTATTTAAGTGTAACTTGGGCCAGTGGATGGGAAATTGGGTAAATTCATCCCTGGTCTGGTGCCTATGTCCATGATAGACAGAGGCAGCAAGTAATTCATGTCAAAACTCAGAATCACCCCCTATATACATGTCTGAAATGTAAAACTTGTGGGTCACATTTGGGTTACACAGTTAGGCTTATAAAGGCCCTAGTGGTTGTTAGCCTAGTACACACCTATGAACCTATGAACTTCAGTCAATGGTTGTATTCTTCACTAACAGTATCAATGTCTTTATAAAATTGTCACTGTATATCATTGTGTAGTTGACATCTCAAACGTATTGCTATACAATCACAAAATTCAAATGCTACAAACTGACATTAATGGCCAGTCTGTAAGGTCCTAAAGCAAGAGATGGGGGAACTGATTTATGATACAAAGTTAGTGGCATGCCAAATACTTGTAACATGGAAATGCAAACATTATATGCCAGTTGTGCTGTCTGCAAATACATCATCTAATTCATTTATGGCATGAAACAAGTTTAATTATGAATGTTCATGACTAAAGCTGAGACATGTTAATTATATTTATTGATTACTGAGCATGCACAATCAGCTGTTGTAAATCTTTACATAAGGCTAGCACAGGTACAGGTTTGTAAACCCAGTCACCTGAACCCTACTCACTCCAGAAGAACTAAAATAAGAAGTCATTTTGGGTATGGGAGTTGGTGAGGGGGCAGCAGTTTCCTTTCTAAGTATGACTATTCATTAGTTTGATAAATGATCTACTAAATCAAAGGACCCTGACTAATAAAGCAGTTTGCCTCACTAAAAATATGAGATGCTATAATTTGTGATATGTTATTTTCCTGCTTAGTAAGTACAATCATTTTTCTCCTGTAATGCCAAATCTAAAGCATGGCCTTGTAAGAGTTAAACTGCCTTGCTCTTGAGAACTGACTTGAGTGAATAGTTAAAGGTTTTGGCAGCAAAATTATTACCTCAGGGAGGGTACTATTCGCTGTGCAGGAGTGTAAAGGTAAGATAAACTAAATGAAGTGTGGCACTTTCTGTAAATGGTAACCAGTTGACTGTCTAGTAAAATACATTGATCTGTCCTGCTATCTGATAGGAATGTGAATCTACATATCTAACTAAAAATCTACTGCAAGTGTTTTATATTAGAGGGGAATTTAATACCCCTACTGGGAGGCAAACCACTCTGTTAGTCAGAGTCCTTTTATTTAGTAGATCATTTACTACAACTCTGTAATTACCAAGTTAATACCGAGAGGTTTCTCTGCTTCTAGGGTGAGTGAATTTGTAAGTCTGCATTACAGCTTTACCTGTCTAAGGACAAAGTCAATAGACAAAACAAAATGCTCTCTAAATGAGAATGTATTTCATAGTACAACTTCTGAAGTATTTATGCTGCCAGACTTGGCTAATTGGGTTACTTAGAATGTATTTTACAGTACAGTTTTGAGGTATATATGCTTTGAGACCTGACTCATAAGGTTATTATAGTGGGTCATGAGCAGGTCACCAGTCATAATCAGCTTATTATGTGTTCAGGACACGGATGCCCAAGAAATTTACCTCAAGAGAAAAGCTCAAGATGTGTATCTTGGCATTCATGTCGAGAACACATTACAAGCCAGTTATGATTGGAGACCTGATCATAATTCTTTGTAGTGTATGGAGCTTTATCTGCTCCATGTAATATTAGTTACACAAAAAAGTGCTGTTTTGCTGGCTTTCAGTGCTTTAAAGAGCTAAATGAGCGCTGTCAGAAAGACAGTGTAACACATTCCCTGATGTTACAGAATGAAAGGGACTCATTACTAAAACTGACAGCAGGCAGAAACAAACCTATTTTTTATTGTACTGTTGTCATTTGCTGGTCAGTACTGGCATAATAATCTTCACAACTCAAGGAGGGGGTGCTTAAAATTTGATAACATCATGTCTCACGCTATAGAAGCACTTAACTGACTTTTTCTAGATATTGGAGCATAATCACCCCACTCCATGCACTACAATTAAGTTATGAATAAATAAAGTAATTTCAACAGATGTCTTATGGTTGACAATTAATTTATTTATTAGAAAGAAGTCAGTTCTGGGGGCAAAGAAAATCATCAGTAAGTCAGTCCTGTTCAATGTCATTGCCTTTCTATCTGATTTTAAGATCAACTGGTCATCTGCATATATAATAAAATGAAAATTTAAGAAGTTTTTAGTGACGCAAGACAAACCTTTGGGGAGTTATGAATGTTCCTTATTTCGATAACTTAAATGCAGAGATGACCTTAAAAGGTAAGTCCTTATAAGTAGCTATGGAAACAGCTGAGAGTTTCTTCCAAAAATCCCATGAACTGTAGCGTACAGTGCAAAAGACTGAGTGATCCATTGACTCAAAATCATGGGCATGGCTAAAAAGTAGCCCTGGTGATTACACCTTACTCCATATTACTGTGAGTTAGGTTAACAGCACTAATGATTACCTTGAGAGTGCTTAAACCTTCATGGAATGGATGCAAGGCCCAAGTTCATAACCCATACTTGCTAATATATTTGACAATATATGAGCATACTAATTTTTCCAACAGTTATGAGACATTGTAAATGGAGCAAAGTGGTAATAGCCCTGTGGAAAAGAGTGTAAGGGAATTTTAGACAGCAAGAAATAGTATGTTTAACATTAGAGAAAACAAACTGTCTTGTACACAGAGAGAAAGAAAGAGAGAGTGAGAGAAGCAGAAAGAGAGAGAGGAGAGAGATTAAAAATTAAATAAAGAGGCTTACTAATACAAGGACTTAGCATTTTATAGATGGAAGTATGGAGAATATAGTTGTTGGACCAAACTTTTCTGCTACTTTTCTGGTAAGCTTTAGACAATGTTGGATGAGTTTCATTCAAATAAAAGGTAGTGAGGTCGGATGAGAGTTACAGAATGTCTGGAAGTAAGGAAGGTAGATTTATTTAAGGAGGAGGACTCATACATGGGAGGGAACTGGATATGATATGATCTTTGAAAAACTGGCAAATGTACCATCATGTAAGTTGTTCTTTGAAATGGGGGCCGTAATCTCCTTAATGGCTTTCCCAAATAGTAGCGGTATGAATCCCTGATTATTTTGCTACTCCCATATGGTCACTTTACACTGTTTAATATATAATACTGACAATGATTGCTGCAAACCCATAACTTGTAAATCTTTTTGTCTTACCAATAGAGACAAAATACACAGCCCCTAACAATAAGAGAATACACAGGCAGACGTGACATTTCTGAATCTCAGAACTCTGCTTAAGCAGTCTGCATTTTAAACTGTAAGCTGCGGTGGTGGTGCTGCGGTAGCATTGTCGGCTCACAGTAAGACGTTGTCCTGTTCGATTCTCAGCTAAAGCATCTTCTGTGTGGAGACATGTGTGATGGACGTACCTTCGTTGAAGGTTGTGCATCAGGCCTGGCAAGTCGGTACGTAAAAATCTACTGCCAATCATTAGCGGACCAGAGTTCTGCTGTGGCGACCCCTAACCGGGAAAAGCCGAAAGATACAACAACTATCAATTTTCTTTATAGAGGAACTTTTCTTGTTGTTGCTATGGTCTTTAGTACTTGATTCAGCTTCTCAACATCCTCTGAGAACTTTCAGCACAGTTCATCCAGTTCTTATAGAAGTCTTTTTTTATCTTCATTCTGATCTGTATCAAAAGACATCTAGATGTTGTTTCATTTTCTCCTGCTTTCTTTATAAGTATTTCAGAAAGACAGCAATTTCCTGTAGTGGTGTTTAAAAAGCACTCACATGCATGGTCCGTGGGCTTACTGAAGTACTCTCCTCCTGAAACTCTATGACCTCTGACTTTTATTTTATATCGATGCTGATTAGAAACTGATTCTGAGTATCAGGTCACTTTGCTTTCCAGCCCAAATTTAGGAACCTGGAATTCGAATCTTGTTTATATATATATATATATATATATATATATATATATATATATATATATATATATATAGACACACACACACACACACACACACACACACACACACACACGCACGCACACACACACACACACACACACACACACACATATGGATTCACTACATAATCTCGAACTTTTGAAATACCGACTTTCAAAAGCATGAGACTATAAACCCGAAACCTCTAAATACTGAAACTACACAAGCGCGAAATTTAAAATCCCAAGCATCTAACGCACATACAGCACACACATACACACAGCTGCCCCCCACAATCAAACATATCACACTACACTACAGATAAGCAGGGGGCAAGCCCCCATGCACCCCCCCATGTCAGGGGCTATGCCCACCACACCCCCTTACTTAAATATTCTAACTCCGAGATCGCACAGACACACAAGGCAAACTCACACCCAGACATTACAGTCCCTCACACACACACACACACACACACACACACACACACACACACACACACACACACACACACACACACACACACACACACATCACAGTCACAACATACAATTACACACACTAAATCCCCTCACAGACACACTTACACACACTAAATCCCTTCACAAACACACTTACACACACATACTTACCTGAACCGCAACACCAGAAGCGCTAATTCAATGTCTCCGAACATCGGGATTTTTAATTTTGCGCTGCTGGTCTTTCGGTATTCCGGGATTTCTGCTACATGGTCTCGAGCTTTTGAAATCGGTATTTCTGAAGTTCGAGATTATGTAGTGAACACACACACACACATATATATATATATATATATATATATATATATATATATATATATATACACACACACACACACACACACACACACACACACATATACATATATATATATATGATTACCTTGGTAGAATTAGTGCAGGCTATTTACAAGGACCCAATGACTCAATTACAAACAGTATTTGGACTCACAGAGGGGTTTCCAGTGGGACTGGGTGTGCATCAGCATTCAGCTCTGGGCCCATTGCTGTTCATACATAATACAGGTGATGTACTACACTAGTATACATGTAGGGAACAGATCAACAAAATTGGTGTATGCAGATGATGTGGTATTACAGGCAGACTCTGATCAAGAGTTTCAGCAAATGAGAGGGGAATAGAATGTAACACTGAATACATACGGGATGAAACTGAGTACAGATAAGGCAGTTGTTACCTCACAGTAAGACGCTGTCCGGTTTGATTCTCAGCTAGAGCGTCTTCTGCCTGGAGACATGCGTGAATGGGCGTACCTTCATTGAAGGTTGTGCGTCTGGGCTGGTAACTCGGCATGTAAAAATCAGCTACCAATCATTAGCGGACTGGAGTTCCGCTGTGGCGACCCCTAACCGGGAAAAGCCGAAAGACACAACAAAATGGTAGCAACTGGGGGAAGTGGTCAGAATAAGCTGAAACTTTATATAGAAGGGAAAATAAGGGAAATGTTTAACAGCTTCAAGTATTTGAGAGAGGTGACGGAACAGAAATGAAGCCTGAATGAGAAGATCAAAACTAGAATAAGATTAAAGCTAGAATAAGGGGACTGTGGTCAGCTGTCACAGAATTCCTGGGGTACAGTGTGACAGAAGAATACCAAAGAACCTGAAACATAGGTGTACAAAACAACAGTGCAACCAGTACAGGAGCCTGGGCAGTATAGGCAGAGCGGTTGGGGAAGCTAGAAGTAATTGAGAAGAAGCCCCTGAGTTAGGTGGTAGGATGCAGGCTATGGAACAGGCAAAGAAACAATGACATCAGAGCAGAAGCCAGAGTAGCTCCAATTGCAGAGAAGGTCGAAAAAAGGCAGATTAGGATGGCTTAGGCTCATGTGGAAGAAAGCAGAAAAAGATTTGGTGGAGATTTGGAAGAGACATGAAGAAGGCAAGAGTAAACAAGGACATCCAGCAAAGAAATGGATGGACTGCATGACAGAAGACCTGCGACAGTCAAACATGACTGTGAAAAATGGTAGGACAGTAGCACTGATTCAAAAAGGTGATGACAGTTGACGTGACACCCCAACCCCAATGTAGCAAATGGGAAAAAGGGGCTTAATGATGATGGTGATGATGGTGAATTTGATGAGATAAGTCAAAGTTACAGGACGTTTTAAAATAAAACTATTAAATTAAAAATATAACAATCTATATTCAGTTGAATTGCTCTTGCTAGGATGTAGGTAGACTATACCCAATGTATTTAATTGCATCTTTATTTATCTGTAGTGCTGTGTGACTTGCTGTTATCTACCTGACTATTACTGATCTCTGTCTGCAATAGATGAAACATGGTAACTTTTGAGTTGCCCGGCACTTACTGTAAGTCTGATTTTGGGCACTTCACCCAGTGTCATCTCATCATCTCATTCTACTGAACACTGAAAGATCAAATGGGAAAGCCCCCCCCCCCCACGTCTCTTAAACTTGAATTAGCTTTCATTTCTACCTTCCCACTTACAAAAAACTTGCACTATATTTAACTGCTTTTACTGTATTTGTGCTTATTCCTACTTTATTTAGCTTTTTTACTGCACATTCTTTAAGTGTTCAGTTGTATTTAGCCTGCTGCATTTATTTTACTGCGTGTTAGCAGTCAGATAACATAGTAACTCTTATTCTAAGCCTCTTAGCTCTGATTTAAGCACTTGGGCTCCAAAATAATTATTTTACATTAAGAATGTTTGTGGTCTATACTCTTGTGGCAGGAGAGGATAGTCTATGCTCTTCTCAGCTGGGAATTGCTGGTGTAAGTCTTATTGTGCCTTTATTTGATTGGCTAAAGGGCTAGTTTGTTTAATCTTTGTGCCTGAGGTATTTGGTGACATTTAGGGACCACACTGCTTTTGAAGAAACATTGCTTTTTTCTTCTAAACTTTATAAAAGCTAAGTCTTACATTACCATATTCACTGTTTTGGCACTTATTTTTCACTGCATCAATTGAGTGTTTCTGTATTGAATATGTACACTTTTTGACCCCTTTTTACAGTCTTTAATTATAACTGCCTTGGTTCTACTTTACTGAGAGTAGAGGGGACCTGAATCATTCTCTGGCATGGGATTCTGTAAAGGAAAGAACAGTATGCTATTTTTGACTGGCAACAGGGCCTGGTTTGTGTTTTTTTATAAAATCTTGGATGCTACTTAACTGTTGCAGTTGCACCATGCTTGGCTCATAACCTACAAGCTCCAAGGTGTTTGGCAATGTTTGGCAACCACACTCATTGAGAAGAAGAGTGTTGCTGGTTTCTGCTGGTGCTCTGTATAGATGCCAATATCTCACAGTGTAATTCCCCCTTATAATCTGTGGAGACACTGATCTGTTGCAGTATAAGTTTCCCTTAATATACCGACTGTCTAGACAGATTTTTTTTAACTGCTAGAACATCTAGTATGTGCCTAGCTGAGCATTACTTATCAAGTTCCTTGTGTTATTGACTTATTCAATATTTAAATTTCACTTCTCTCCACCATAGTAGATCAGTAGCCATGCACTTCCTGTCACTCTCTGTGGCCATTCTGGTTGAGATAGGTATTCTGAAGCATTGTAGGAACCAAAATCACAAATGGGCAACTTCAAATCTTAAACTTACCAAATGAAACACAAGTACCCTGTGAACGCAACCTGCTGTGTTTTTAAAAAACACGAAAACTGTTAAGCGCTTTCATCCAGTAGTTACAAGGACTTCTTCAAAACATTTAGTGCAGTCATAGCCATTGTTTAAATACATACAGTCACATCACATCTCCTTAATTAATATTTAAAGGAGTCAGATAAATTTTATAACCCATCAGTACCAAACAATACACATTTTGCATTTATTTTTATCTAAGATATATTAAAAATATAAAAAAATATAACATCCCCCATTATGAAACATAAAATATTAGTTATAGCTTTCTTCCACACATAAAATTGACTCCTTTTTACCAATTCAGTTGCATCAGTTTAAGAGCACTTATAATAGAAACATTTTCATTTAAGCCAGGGACCATATCTAGCAGTAAGTTGCCATTTCAGTTCTGAAAATTCCAGTCTCTCATTTCACGGTGCCCCACTTGGATCAACATTAATTGAATTCAAAATAAAAACTTAAAATAATGCTCAGGTTGTCTATAATATGATTTGCAAAGGCATTGTTATGATTGACTTTCTTAATGTCATTGACATGTTCATAAATCTGCTCTCTGAGTGTCCTCTCCATTTTTCTAATAAAAATAACAAGGCATACCTGACATATCTCCATATAAATAAATCTTTTTTGAAATTGTAGTACCCCCTCCCACACTTTTCACCAAAGTCGTATCGGTAATAATGACACTATCTCCTTCAAATATATGTCTACACTGTTTACACATACTGCATTTATAGGTACCTTTTTGTTATTCCTTCGATGCTCTGTAACAGGTGATTGGTTTTCCAAAATATTTATAAAAACTCATATCCTTCCTGAAAGCAGTACAAAGCTCAACCACCAGCATCTTGAACATGTCCTCACTGACTTTGAATAAATTCCACTTGTTGCTTATAATTTTTTTTATCCCACTAGTATCTGGGTTATAGGTTATAATCATTGCCATTTGAAAATCCTTACCTCCTTGAATCTTGTTGTAACTAACAATGCTCTGAATGACCCCCAATAATAGAATATATACACCTTCCTTCTTTTTGGTGGTCACCTCCCTTAGTAATTCATCTATAATTACCATAGGGTAACCTCTGGTCAAAAGCATCTTTCTCAATTTCCTACTCTCCAGTAGAAAAGTGTTTTCTTCAGAGATCATTCTAGCCAACCAGGCCATTTGCCTCTTGACTATTGCCTTCTTTTGGTAAAAAATGGTGCTAACTAGAAAAATGTAACAGGGTGTTAGAGTAGGTGGTCTACCTAAATATATTGAAGTTAAAGGTCTGCATGTACAAATTCTTGGTTACCCAAATGTCCAAAAAAACTTACACCACTATGCAAGACATAGGTAAACTTCAAAAAGTCAGTTGTATTATTAATGTACTCAATAAACTGAACCACTCTCTTTAGTATCCTTCCAAAAGATACAAATATCATCCAGAAAGTGAATGTATCAATGCCAAAATTGACTAAAAAAGAAATTGAAAATAAATTTAACCTCCCAATATGCCCTGACTGTGTTTGCAAAAACAGGGGCAAAAGCATCCCCCATAACTACTCCAGACCATTGGTGATAGTAAGAACCCTCAAAATAAGTATAATTGTTAAACAATACTTACTCTGTGAAGTTAGTAATCTTATTTATTTCTTGGTTTGTTAGTTCCAAAAATTCCAAAAGAAACTTCCCAAACTACTCCACTCCCAGCTTGTGGGGTATAACTGAATAGCGTCCCTTGACATCATTAGTTACACAGATGAGTTTCTCATCAAATAAAGATGAATTAATTTTTGCAAGAAAATCCCAAGAATCCTTTAAAAATGGGTACTATTTTGAAACAGGTCTTTTAGTTTGTAATCAATATATTTAGCCAAGGGGTGGTTCTTAGAATTACCAGCATTAACAGTGGGTCACAGTGGGGGGGTTTCAAACCTTTTTGGGTTTGTGAATTTTTGTCACATTTATTATTGCTAAGGACTCTATATACTTCAAGATCTATCTGTCCCTGCAATACCATATTGTAAACAATATGATCAGTCTTACCATAAGCAATATTGACCTAATTAATTGAAACCACCTCATATGTAGCTTGCCTCAATAAACTGGACATTTTGCTAATGTAATCTATCATGTTCCAAACCACTAATCCATCTCTTTTGCCTGGCTTCATCACCCTGATCTGCCTGTTGTTACAAATCTGGATTAGCAATTCTCTTTCCTTAGGGCTTATATTAATAAAAGCCCTTTGCGCTTTATCATTTAACATCTTTCTGATGTCATGCTCACACATATTTTCATACAACTGGATAACTGAGTTAAGGGGTGAGTTAAATGCACTGGTCTGGTCCTATTAAAAGCCTCCTTAACTTTCTTCTGCTGGTTTTTAAAATATATTGCCAAATTTAACTTTCTAGTATGTAGTTTCAAGTTAATCAAAATTTCTGGTAAAATGGCTTCCTACATGGAATAAAATTGAGGCCTTGTTCTACTAAATCAGCATGTTCTGAGGCATTGTAGCAATTGCCTCCTGTACTCCGACAACCCACTTATTCTTAATAAAAACAGATAAAGTATGCAAGAGGTATAAATACACTTTAAGACTGGAGGAAAACTCTCTCACACAACCAAAAGTATTCCTATAAAGGTTGTCAGTGATACTCACACCATGCCTACTGCACAGGGTAAAGATCCAACACATACAACTATTTACAGTATGCTGAGGTACTTATAGGTAACCTTTCTGAAACACCAACATGTCCTGTACAGCACAATTAAAAAAAATGGCCTGCAGCCATCACATAAACACTCAATTAAGGCACTACCCACAATTACAGACAGTAACACTGTATCCAATGCCACTACTGCTAAGCCCTTAAGGCAAACCAGTGCATAGCCAAATTTCCTGGTCATTGGAGATTCTATAGTGAGGCACACTGATGTCCAGACTGAGTAAGGAAAGAGTCATGGTTAGCTGCCTTTCTGGGGCTAGGATCCGTCAAGTTACTCAGGTACTCAGGCAATTGAACCACAGGTACCAGTATGAGTCTATCATAGTCTATGTGGGTGCTAATGACCTGAGACATCTCTCCCTTGACTATATGAAGTGAAACATGATTGAGCTTGCTGATTATGTGCTTCGGGCAGGTATGAGCCTAGCATTGAGCAGCACACTACCTTCTACAAGGATGATGTCACGTTACCAGCAGAAAATAATTGATTGGTGTTATTCCAAGGGGGTAAAATATTTGATGGCCTGGAAGGAAATAGTTGATGGTTGCTTTGCAAGGGATGATCTGCACTTATCCTCTCTAGGCTTTTACATATTTGCAAAGACCTTTGCCACCCCTTCATACTAACTTTTTTAGGCAATGCCAAACTGATAAACCTCCCACCTTAACTGAACCTATGAAGGCATATCTGAAGCTGGTGTTGCTTATTGTTAGATGCCTTAACAAGAAACTCCACTTCCTGCAAGCCTACCTCTCCTTTAAGAGTGTAGACATCTGTGTAGTAATGGAGACATGGATTAAAGTCACAGAGAGCACCTGGCAGTGCAAGATTATAATGCCTTTCACACCATTAGACCAGCTACTACACAGGAGGGAACAAAACATGGAGGACCCTCAGCCTATATTAAAAACAACCTCACATCCAGACTAGTTAAAGTGTATGAACCACTGGAATTCATACATGTGCATCTCACCATAAACAGGGCCTTGTTCCATATCTTTGCAACCTATATGTCCTCCTCCTTGTCCCAGGAAACCCATACTGCCTATATCAATGTGCTAGATTCCCTCACCATTCAACCAATACAAACTTCATAGGGGATCTCAACCAACCTTCTATAGACTGGGAATCCACAAACCAAGCGATTCCTAAACTTTGTTAATACCAGCATCCTGGAACAATTGGTCCATTCTCCTACCAGGGGTAGAAACATCCTTGACCTTGTACTCTCACGAGGGAGGGATATTCCTTACCCACTGTAATGTCCTCACTCATCAGATCTGATCGTAAGTCAGTGTTGTTTGAAATTAAATCCAGGGACCCAGAGAAACCAAAAACCTTTACAAACTATTGCTAGGCTAACCCCTCTCAACCAAGTGACACCTTGTTGAATTCCAAGCTCCATGCTCTGTTTTTTACAAAATCCCTGTACAGCCATATTGATAGCTGTATAGAGTGAGTTGAGCCCACTTGTATTAAGAATAGACAACCTCAAAAGACAAGCCACCTTGGTAGAATCACAATATCAATCAGTTATCCAACAAGAGAAAAAAATCTTGGCCAAGCATAGGAGGAACAAAGCCCAACATACTAAACTCCCCCTGGACAATCTAAACAGGCAGCTAAGAAGGTTAAATAATACTTAAAAGGCTAAATTTGAAAAAAAAAAAAAGCTTCTCAGGCAAAAGATAACCACAAAGCTTTCTATAGCTATGTCCATCATCTCAAGGGGAATATGCAACAATGAGTAGAACTTATTGTAAATGGCATCACCCACACTGAACGTGAAGGCATTGCCAACCTTTTGGTTGACAGGTTCAGCTCATATTTCTCCTCCCACTCCTCTCTTATAGTCTAAAGGAAATACCGCATACCACAATGCCCCCAAGCATTACTATGGAACAGGTCATCAATGCACTTTCCAAGGACAAAAACACTGCTTCAGTGGACTTTGATAGCATTCCAGAATGCTGACTAAATAGTGTGAAATAAATAAATAGTTTTTTTTCTTTACATGTGTGTCTCTTTTTAATTCATAGTACTGTTCGTTATATATCCTATTATTTCTTCTGAGTCTGTTCCTGTTGTGCTGTATTTGTTTTGTTTCTGCTGTAAAAAGATTTACACTGTTTTACTTTATTTTTAGTATCCTTTTGAGTTCTATTTTTAGTATTTTAAATTATTTAATTTAATCATTCTTTCATCTGTAAACTGTCATTCTTATGGTACTAGCCTGAGTATTGAAATTTTGTGCAGTGATACACACTTTTTCCTCTGTGTTGATTTGTATGACAATAAAGTTTACTTTGACTTTGAAACATGACCTCTCTAGTCCAGTTGAATCACTTTTCAACTGGAGCCTACAGTCAGGTTTTGTACCCAAGGAATGGAAGATGGCTGCAGCCAGGAGGTCCAACCACTGATCTGATTAACTGTAGGCCCATAAGTCTGACCAGCCTCATATGTAAGGCCACGGAAAGAATCATCATGGACATGATAAACGAGGACATAGGTAACCTGCAAACACTAAACCCATCAGAGTTCAGCCATGCCTATTAAATCTGGTGGATTTCATTGAGAGGGTCATCAGTGGAATGGACATCGGCAGTACTATGCACAGTGCTTACCTCGACCTGGCCAAGACTTTTGATACAATACCCAACTCAGACATTATAGACAGATTGACTAAATTAGGTATAAACCCTTTTATCACCCACTGGATAGCCAACTGGCTCACTGAAAGGATCCGGGAGGTCAAAATAGGTGAGGTCACCTCCACTAAGAGGCCAGTCACAAGTCACTAGTGGTGTCACCCAAGGCTCATTACTGGGCCCACTCCTTTTTGCCATCTGTTTCTCTGAAATAAAAGCAAATACTGAAGGTTTATGGCTGACCAAGTCTGCAGATGATTGCAAGCTGGGGGTTATCATCTGCAGACACTAGCATTCTTCAAGAAGACCTATCTCTGACTGACAAATGGTGTGAAAGCCATGATCTTAATCTCGATGCTAAGAAATGCATAAATGAACCTTTTTGGAAGTCAATCATCCAAGTTAATTAGCGTGTTGATAATATGTCCCTAAGGCTTGTCCCAGTGGTCAGGGATCTGGGAACACATGTAGACAGTAGCCTTACCTTCAGCCACCATGTGGCTGCAGTGGTGAGGAAATCCTTTTATGTTGTGCACCTTATGAGTAAGAGCATGGCCTCTTGGTCCAAAGAGATCACCTGACCAGCCATATGCAGCAAATAGATTGACCTCAGAGGTTCCTTGCAAAAAAAAAAAAAATACAAAGCATAACAAACCTGCCTTACACAGAGCACCTTAAAGCCATTTCCTTCTACTCAGTTTCCTGTAGATTGATGAACTGCGATGTATGCCTTTCTTACAAGGCATCCACAAACCTCACACTTATGAATCTCTGCATATTAGTAAGTCAAACAGTACCAGAAATACAAGGTCTATGGACCTAAATTTGTCTCTGACTTAAACAGAACATGCTGAAGAGAGAAAGATATGTGTCCCAGAGTCTGCCCTTCCATGGAACAGGTTTCCCATCAATGTGAAATTGAGTTACTTTATTATGCAATTTAAGTGCAACATGGAACATTGGATGGGGAATGGGAAATTTACACCGAGTCTGGTACCCATGTCCTTTTTGGAGGTATTTTATAAATGCCTAGTTCTCAATTTTTTATTTGTATGCAGAACATTATTAGCCTTTTCTTTTCTAGGCTTAGAAAGGCCCTCAGGCCCTTAGCTTAGTAACAGTCTATGAATCTAAAAGATGGAACCTCAAGCACCTTGTAAATGAATTCTTAAAGTCACTCACCCAAACAAACACAGGACTGGGGCAATATAAACAAAGGATATCATGCAAAATGCCTGAATTCTAATATGTGGATCAGCCAATAGTCCTTTACCTGATAAACTGAGGTATCTAATTGGGATATAGTAGGCACTGAGCAGCTCTAAAAAAATAAATAAATAAGTAGGACCCAGATTGTAAAGCACAAAGCAGGTGAGGATCAAAATTTCTAAGACATATCTTGTCATGAGTGAAATCCATTTTAGACCTTGCTAGAGCAAAATAATGTAATTAGATCAAGAAGTACCTATCAGAAGGCTAGAAGACGAGCTCTGCAGCCATTGTAACTGGGCCAGATCACCATCTGTATACCTGGTGTAGACAGCATTACAACATTCTAGACATGAGATAACCAGATCATGAACTGTTGTTGACAATCAAGTGACTGAACAAGGTTATATTTTTCAGGTGAAAGTGAGATGTCTTGTTGTTTTGATGATCTTGACAACAGCTAAAATGTGTTCTTTTAGTATCAGTCTATTATTAAAAGCACAACCAGATCACAAACACAAGGCATGAATTATGGCTTGTTACTGCCATCAATTATGCGTTATATGTTATAATACATAATATAATAATATAACATGGTGATGAATGGACAATAAGCATGGCCTCATATTTTACTGAGTTGAGTTGAATGTAACTAAGCATTAACCAGTACAAGATTAATTCCAAGAAGTCCTCAAGGACAATAAAGTTAGCCAGAGAATCTTGACATAAGGAGTGGTAAAGCATATGGTCAATAATAAAGGTCTTTTTCCACATCACTCTCCACCAGTTGAAGCATATAGACCATGAACTAGTAGGGGACCAGAATACAGTCATGTCTACCCCACAATCCATGGGGACAGGACCCAAGGAATTAACTTCAGACAAGAATGTCTACAGGTGGTTTGAGAAGTAATAGGACATCTACCTTCAAATTGTGTCAGTAAAACTGCAGTAATATTTTAGGTGTTCTGTAAGGAATCCACGGACCATCATATCAAAGGTTTAGAGAAATAAGTAGTACCACGACTGACTGTAACACTTGATATGAAATGAGCAAAACAATGGACAGATAAATGCAAAATTAAAAAGACCATCTAGTTAAACAAAGTGAATGTGGATGTTTCAGAGACAAAGGGTAATACTTTAACATAAACATAATCGTCCCATCTTGGAAAGAATATTTCTGGCAACATAGTCATGCTGCTTTGCAAATTATTGCAAATTGCTGAATTTAATATTTTGTATTTTATGTTAATGTTATTTATTTATTTGAATTTGTTTACATTGACAGGGCAGTGATTTTCTTTTATATTATGGGATTGCATTTTTTGTGTTTTGTATTATTGTGCTGTTAATAAATGTTAACTGTTCATTTATAATTGTACTGAGATGTAGGATGTTCCATTACTGCCCCTCATGGAGCCTGGATTATGGCTTTGAAACCCATTATCATTGTCAAACACAGTGACTAACTCTTTCTGAATGAATTTAATAAGGGGATAATCATTTTTTCCTTTGATTAGAAAGGAAAGAGAACCAAGACACCTAGCTGAAAACATTTGGATGAATTGACTCGTAAATGGAAAAAAGGTATAATAAGTCTATTCAACCACATTTGTTTAAGTCCTATCTCATGGGGAGGACTGTGCTCCCTGCACCTGTCATTTATTGCTAAGTAAATATGAGGTTGCTCTAATGCAGGGTTAAGCATAAATCTTTACTTGCAGTCAGGATCAGATCCAGCACAAGTCTTCCTGGACAGTTGCCTAGGGCCTGGTGATAGCTGGGGAGCCCCATATATGTCAGTTGGCAGCTGCGTCTCACCACAATGTCAGTACAGTTAAAAATGAAAAGTATCTCGGTCCTGTCCAATTTTCCTCATCTGAACCACTCATCCCCCTTAAATTAACAGCAGCATTAGTATTCCTGAATCTTAACCTATCACCTCTCCTTTTGAATAACTGAAGTTATCTGGATTGGTTACTGTTGTTTTTTGCATTTGGGATAGACAGACCGGCGGGAGCATTTTCCATTTTTTAATTAGTTTAATATTTTGGTCTGCTCCTTGTACAGTTAGTGGCTTTTTCACAAATTGTTGTTGAACAATCATTAAATAAAGGCACACATACAAGTTTCAGACTTTGCACTTTTCAGAAAACATTTGCTAATTCAAAGCTTATCATTCTAGTAACTTTCTAAGTATATAACAGAAATATTAAAATCTCTTCCTGATTTTGAGTGATTGTTTTTGATTCTTGAGCTAAGGAGTTGAGAGAGCAAGGAATAGTTGCATTTTGTTCCACTGTATGGTTTTGAAAGCAGAAAGTTGAGACACATTTCTATGCCATTATTGATCTCAAGCAGCTATCTGAGGTATGCAGTCATACAAATGGCCACAACTGATGGTCACATTTGTATGTGTGCATGTTTTTGCACAGGACATAGTTCTCAATTGTCTCCAATTTTACATTATATTTGTAGTCTGCTCCATGTAAATTTTGTGGTTTTCTGAAGAACTGTTGTGACTGCAGTCACTACATAATAACAGGTGTGTGACCTTCATACTTCATAGCCTTCAAAAGTGCTTGCTAACACAAAATGTATTATACTACAAACTTATATTAAAATTCGGTTCCTGATTTTACATCTTTGTCATTCATTGTTGAGCTAAGAGGTTGGGAGGACACTGTACATGTAACAGATTGTACTGTATGGTTCTCAAAGCAGTGAGCTGAAATCAACTTCAAAGCCATTATTTATATATACTTGTTCATTTAATATTTAACTTTATCACAAGTAAACACCTAAGGTATACAAAGTCAAACAAGGGGCTGTAATTGCCGGTCATGTGTGTGTGTGTGTGTGTGTGTGTGTGTGTGTGTGTGTGTGTGTGTGTGTGTGTGTGTGTGTGTGTGTGTGTGTATGTGTGTGTGTGTGTGTGTGTGTGTGTGTGTGTGTGTGTGTGTGTGTGTGTGTGTGTATGTGTGTGTGCACGCGTGCACGTGTGTGTCTGTGTATGTGTGTGTATAAATACTTGGTTCCTGAATTCCAGAATAGCTATGGTGTAAAAGAAGGAATTGACTGTAGTCTATATTCTTTGGCTATGATCATATTTTTCCTTGTTTTTTTTTATTGTTAACAGTATATGTATTACTTGGTTTTGAATAAACTAAACTGAATGAGGTATATGAGTTTAATCTTAATATTTCAACTCTGGGCTTTCCAAGATGCTGCACATTGATGAACAACTTAAATTCAGATCTCCCAGTGTGAAAAATTGATTGATAAGGGACAGCAAGTCTGCCAATTTTAGTAAAATTAATTTACTGGCTAGTAAGTAGGCTGCCTCAATGCAAACAAAAAAGAAAGTTAAACAGCCTGAAAGAAAATCAACTAGAAAAGTTGACGAGAAAACACTGACTGGGAAAAATCTTGCAGCTATTCAGCGAAAACCAGTTCAAGTTCTAGCTTTGGTAAAATAGATGGCTTCCAGTAATTTAGAATAAAAATAAATCAAATGTGCTCAGAGCGGATTAAAATAAATGAAACATTGAAGGACTCGATCAACTTAATTAAAATTCTGGAAAAATGTAAGAAGCTTCAAACACGTATAAAGATGAACTAATAAAACTGCAAAAACTTGGAGGTCTAAATGAAGAAAAAGCTGGCTGAGTATGAGACTGCTCAAGAAGATTTGTTTCAAAAGATGGTACAGTTATAGGACAGAGTACACAGAGAAAACTGTAAAAAAGAGAAGCTGGAAGGAACAGACTGTATTCATTTTATGAAAGTACAAATAAGTAACTGGACTGGCACTCCACAACAGGATTTGTTAATTGAAAGGGTACATCCTGTGTATGCTTCAAACCTGGTCATGAGAAAGCAGCTAAGACTTGTATTAGTAAAGATGCAATCATACCAGCAGAAAAAAGTTGATCTTGATAAACCTGTGGCAGAAGTGCAAAATATTAAAATTTGGAGACAGTAGAGTGTTTTTGGAAAATGATTATTCACTGTATATAAGGCAGAAGAGAAGCAAATTTATCCCATCAATCAGGGAATGTCTAGAAGCAGGTGTGAGATTCAAGCTGTGGTATTCAGCTGTCTCCAGATTGTTTTTCCTGGAGGATCAAAGTCTTTTTTGATAAAGAACATGCTGAAGAGGAAATACAAAAGTTTGTCCAATGAAATGTAAGCCATCAAACAAAAAGGAACTCTGCTTCTCAATCTTCTTCCAATGCGCCAAAGGAAAATACTTGAGAGACAGAGCAAAGCACAGGAGTTGACTAAAAGAATCAGGAGTGCCTTAGACTTAAACCAGAGTTTGGGGTTTGGAGATGGAGATGAACAGGAAGAAGAACAGCGACACTGAAATGAGTGAATTAAGGTGAGACTATAAAGCATCAATCACATTTGTGAAATATGGCTTTACAAGAAAAAGTGGCTGAGAAAGATTGGAGTTTTTTGACTTTATTAAACTTGTGGAGGGACTGAAAGGCATATACTCCACTTCATGTCATTAATGTTTAGAAGGACACTAAAATGAAAAAAAAAAAAAAAGAAAAAGTAACTGCAAGTAAAACAGTTTTTGTTCTTAACAGTATTTCATGATATAAATGCCATGTTCTATAGTAAAGCAGTTTCAATGATTGTTGTATGTGCTAAAGATTTTAAAATAAACAAGTATTTTTTCTTTTGTTAGTTTTAAAAAATGTAGGCATTACAATGCAAAATGAGAAGAAAGGCTGGACAAAACATGCTTTAGGCGATAGGCTATAATCTTGGACTGTTGGGCTAGAGAATGTGGTGTAAAAGTGCACTGGTTATAACATGTAGAGTTAAGATGTTTTCTTTTACTTTTGCATAGGTGAATGTCTGTATTAATGCCCTTGGCTTAATCTAACAACAAGCTTTTTGTGTTAGTGAGTGGACTTAAAAATAAGAGAACACTGTGAATGTAATGAATAGAGTTTCTTGAGCAAATATATGTTCAATGTGGGTTGAAAAGTCTGCATCTGAGGGCAGCAGTGCATTCTGTTCTTATGGTTCCATAGACAGAAGCTGACTACATGTAACGGCAGTAAATCATGAGGCATGTACATTGCTTGATGTGAGAAATGTAAAATTAGTAGGTACAGAGATAAGTAGTTTAGTAAAAATAAAATATGAAACTACTGGAAGTGAATAAGAGACAGCAGCTTTTCTGATACCTAAATTTTTCAGTATCTTCACTAGAACAACATATAATTTACTTTTATTTCAAGATAACTAGTGCACTTTTTCTTAAGACTAAAAGTTAATGTTTTCTGAAACTAACAAGTTGTATTCACATCTATGAGGGGAATACAGATATGAAAAGAACAGATAGCAATTCCTGTTAGTTGGCTGTAACATGCCACTTAGCATTGATAAACTTAATTTTAGGTAATACCTTTGGTTGCAGCTGTTGATTTGGGATACTTGTTCCTATCAGTTGGGCTAAACTTTATTATTTGAAGATCTACATAGTTTTATGTGTGTATGTAACACAAAAGCTGGAAACAGACATTAAAAAAAACTGTCATATATAATAGGTAGGAATAATAATTTCTTACCATAATGGCTGCATGATCCATATTTTTGTGGAATATAAATGGTCTCAAGAGTATGGAAAGAAAAAGTAAGAGTACTGAATTTTATTAAGAAATGCAGAATGCAAATAGCAATGCTCCAGAAGACACATTTGGAAAGAAGTGAGCATGTGAATTTGATAAAAAAGGATTTCAGGATGGCTATTCAGCAGGATATCAGGGACCAAGGAAGAGGAGAGTACATGTACTAATTTTTAGAGGAACCCTAATAGTGATAGAAGAGGGAAAAAATGTAACATTGGTAGATTTGTGGTAGTAAGGGGCTACTGGCAAGGAGGATGATTACACTGGCATCTATTTATATTCATCCTAAAACTGCTATTATGGAGCTTAAGAAAGTTTTTGGAGAAAATTCTCTTTCAGCAAGAAATAGTTATAGGTGGGACTAGAACATGATTTGCAATGGTGAGGATGTATCTGGGGGGGGGGGGCTAAAAGGGAAAATATAACAAAGGAGAGAAGCTTTCTGAAAAAAAATATGAAAATATATGGTATGGAATATGTGAATTCAATGGTAGGAACTCAGAGAGAATTTGCATTATCATTCCCCATGGAACAATAATTGGACTAAACTGAGCATAAATTATATCTCACAGGAACATTTACATTTAATTGAAAGGTTTGTCACACACATAATAAATATTTCAGATCATGCACCAATAGCAACTAAGATAAAATGCGGGGTAATGAAATAAAAAGGAGTCACTGGCCCTTCCCCACCTATCTGTTAAAAAGACAGGAATTTAAGGAATGGGTAGTATAAATTATTTGAGAACTATAAGGGATGACAGAAGTTTCTTTAGAAGACATGGCTAGCGAGTGGGATACAATGAAATAGGGTAGAAATAAAAGAAAAATAAATGGCTAAGAAGGACAACATTTTTTGAGGGGCTAACAGGTTAAAGTATTGCATAAGTATTGAATAAGGGGACTCTCACTGAACAAGAAGAGGTAGAACTACAGAGTGTTAAAGAGAAAATAAGGCAGTATTTGGATAAGATGCATGAGTTTAGAAAAAGTGCTATTAAGTAACTGTTTTTATTATAACTCCAGAGCACACAAACTTTTTGCAACATGACTTAGGCAACAGAAAGTAGGAAGGGTTGTTGCCAGATTTAAGGACCATATAACAAGAAAAATAACCAGAGATCCTATAAAGGTATTAGAGATATTTTTGACATTTTATGCAATTTTTGTATAAAACAGACATGTAAATGAGGCTCAACAATTAACACTTAACACATAAGATAGAAAGAGATGAGATAAGAATGGTAATTATAATCACTCTGCAGTAAAGTCTCCAGGAGCAGATGGTATTCCTGTGGAAGTTTGAAAGTTAGAGGGAAGAAAATGCTAAAAATCTGAAAAGATTTGTTTAGCAGTATTTTAAAAGGAGGGGAAGCGTGGAAGAAAGTTGTGGTGGCTGTAATACCTAAAGATGATAAAGACCCACTAGACCCAGAGTCATATAGACCCATCACAAGTTTAAACTGTGACTAGAAAATGTTTATGTCTATAACAGCTAAAAGAACGGCAATGGTGTTGCCAAAATTGTTAGATATGGATCGATGTGGTTTTGTGGAGGGGAGGCAACCATTTGACGACATTGGAAGAACAAGCATGATCCAGAGGGAAGCAGAATGTAGTAAAATTTTGCTGTTTTGGTGGGTCTTGATGCAGACAAAAGTATTCGACCGAGTAACCTGGGATTTTATGATTAAGGCAATAGAAACATTTGCATTCCTTGATACAATAATAAGGCTAATTAGAAGGATATATGAGGGATTGTAGGCAAAAATGAATGTAGGAGGGTTCCTCTCTGATAAGCTGTGTCTGAACAAATGAACCAAGCATGGGTGTCCTCTTTCCCCTTTGTTATTTGCATTATATTTAAAGCAATTTGCAAAGAACTTTAAGGGACTCAGAAATTCAAGGATATAATTGGTATGGTAAGCAAGAAGGGTTGACTTTGTCTGCAGATGATATTGTTTTCTACCTCGTAAAACCAGACAAGGACATCTCCGTGATGTGGAAAATTCTGAGACAGTTTCATGTCTTTTCAGGATATAACATTAATGAAGATAAAGCAAAAGCTAGAGCTGTAAACTGTGTACCCACACATAAATTAGTTCAGCAATACCCATATTTATGAGGATACACTAAAATGAAGTATTTAGGAGTATGGGTTAAAAAAGGAGTTTTCTATGCCAGCTAAGGATTTGTGGGAA
Source organism: Protopterus annectens (assembly GCF_019279795.1). Lineage (NCBI taxonomy): Eukaryota > Metazoa > Chordata > Ceratodontiformes > Protopteridae > Protopterus > Protopterus annectens. The sequence continues at coordinate 636,642,009 of NC_056741.1, read as the reverse complement.
GAGACTAAACCAAAGATAATACAAAAAAACTGAGAAACTGTAAGATCTTGTTTGAAGCTATGGATAGCAAGAACAAGTAGTGAAATATTTTAGTCCCTTTAGGTTTATGTACAAGTCAAGCATATTTTATCAACCAGAGAAGTTGCAGATAGCAATTAATGAAGAGCTGAAGGATTTTACCTGGGAGGTGAAGAGGGCAAGAGTCAAGTGGGATAAGCTGATCCTTCCAAATGAACAAGCTGGTTTAGGATTACCTGATTAGAAGGGATATTTTAGAGCTACAGAGTTAAGGTGCATACACATAACACAAGTACAAAGCTATAATTCCAACTTGGAAAGAGATAATGATAAAGCAGGGAGGAAATTCAATAAATAAGGAGAGATTGGGATTTTGGAAGCAGATCCTTAAGTTTGATAACTAAGCCATACAGGATATTAAAAGCAGGAGAAAGTTTTTGAAGAACTAAGCCAACACGAGAATCAAGAAAGGAGATTCTGCTGATGGGGATAACTGCAATTGGGGATACAGAGATTGGGCAAGAGGGACTGGGTGTTTACTGGAGAAATCTGTTAAAAGAACCAAGGTATTGGGTGCAAATAACTAGAGAGGGAAAGGTAATAGGATGGGAAGAGGCCAAGAAGACATTTGGACTGCAGGCTAGAGACTGCTTTCCCTATCAGGGATTGATATCAGAGTATAGGCAAAGAGAAAGGGATAGGTGAATCCTTAATTAAAGACCTGCTCTGGTGGAGTTCTTGGTTGAATCTAGAACAGAGATTGCTGGTGGAAAAGGGATAATTAGTAGGGCATATAAAATATTGCATGATAAATATATGAATCAATCAGAGGAGGATAGAAAAGATTGGGAAGGGAGATTGGATAAGCAATTCACAAGGAAATAAAAGGAAGACACATGTATGGCTCCCAAATATGAAACACAATAAAAAAGATTTAGGACTTATGCTTGGAAGTATTTGCATAGGTATTTTTATACCCTAAGCAGATTCCAGGGAGTTTTTCCTCAGGTAGATGGCAAATGTTGGAGGTGCAATGGGGAAGAAGGAGGTAGCTGGAGGTAAGTGTTGTGTGAATGTGATGAGTTGGCAGACTTTAAAAATTCCCTAAATAGTATTCTGTCAGAAATATTGGGTGATAAAATGGATATAACTAAGGATTTTTTTTTTACCTGAGATACAGGATCTGAATTGCTAGACATAGTAAGACCTTGTTAAGTTTAATTCTGGTGGATACCAAAAAAAGCAATTACTAGAAAATGGAAATCAAAGTCTAAGCCAACTGTATTTGGAGTAGTGAATATTATAATAGAAATAAAGGAACTGGAAGTGGTATCTTTATAAAAAAGTAGGATCAAATCAAATAGAAAAAAAATGGAATTTGTGGAACAATACATCAAGTGCTCCTGGGCTGCCCCTAAAAAAGGGATACTTGCTGCCAGTAGGCAATGCCAGGAAGAGTAAGGAAAGGCTCTTGATGTGGAGTGGATAACCAGGAGCAGACTGAGAGTGTATTAACAGTAAAGATTACTATGTTAGGATGTATCCTCAGAAGTAAGCAATTAAGGAGCAAATGGGTAATGTTTTGACTCTACAGGATATTGATCAGACGGCCTTTGCAGACTGTGTGCTCTTCTGGAAGTTGAAGGATTGTGCAGAAAATCTAGCATAAAGATGTGTGAGAAGTAGGTTAAGGGATATTATTAGACATGAAAGGAGATAAAACTCTTCTTATATGACCCCAGAAGTGACAGAGGGGAGTATAATATGGGTCCACACGATCATGCAAAGGAGATGTAAGAAGCTCATTCTCAACAAGAAGGACAAAGTAGAAGGAGGGAGCACTGACAGCAAACCATGGAGACTAACTTCTCTTTGGATCTCTGAAGGTAATTCTTCAATGAAGGGGGGTAGGCCTAGGGAATGGACTGGCATAATAGATGACAGAAAGGGAATCCTCTGAGACATTCATAAGAATTTAGTACTGATGGAGAAAGGATAAAGAGGATGGTACAAATGGAGGAGGGCTGTAACTCTAAAAAGGCAGACAGTTGAACGTATTGTCTCTGTAATGTAATACTACTGCATGGTTACAGCTTACATTTCAGATGAGGTGAGGCCAGTCCTTTATTGTTATCTGCCTAATGACTATGACTTTTAAAGTTTAAACTACAAATCTAGACACTGTGATATATTTTTAAGCAAATCCTTGAAGTTTTCAGAAAATGCTGGGAGAGGGGTGTTTTTTTATATTTGAGTTTCAAATAAAAATATTATTTTCTTGGGAGGTGAGGTGTGTGTGATTTCCCAAAAATAAATGTTGGCCATTATTTATGACACTTCAAATTAAACATCCAAAAGAAGAGATTCAAAAATATTTCAGTCATTATCATCGGAGAATTTTGATCTTCTGTATACTGCACTTGAAAGGAGAGACAGAGAGACACACTTGATAACAGCTTTTAGGACAGTGTGTTTTAAATGGTGAGGCCAGCTTCTGTGGGAAAGCCCAGGCTTGTTTCAGTGGTTGTTGAAGGACAGTCTTAAAATGTGTGCTTTTATTGCTGAACTCTTTAGTATTATTTTTAACAATCAGGCTAAATGCAGAAGGACAGCAGTCAATGAATATAAACACTTATTAGTAGAATTGAATGGAATTGCCAGTGTTAATTTAGTAGACCAAAAAATTATTTTGGCTTTTTTCTTACCTGAAACTTTCACTGTCATGTAACTAACACTAAATCAAATAATGTCTGGTGCCTTCTATAGTGAGGCAATCAAATTAGTATCATTCAAAACATGTCTGCTCAGACCAGTGTCAGTTTTTGCTTAACATCTAAGATGTATAACATGTTGAGGCGAAAACAAATAAGGCCTACCATGAAGATGTCTTTTCCATTACCTAAATCTCAGCAAGTACCTGTCCACTTCAGCACCTGTATAATCTTCAAAAGGCTTTTCATTTAAAGACAGTAACAAGTAAATGGAGGCAGAGGCAGAGCTAAATACTTTATTTGGGTATCCCATCATAGGTTCTTAGGCTTGTTCACAGCAAGCTTCCTTAAACCCATTTGAAGCTCTTTGTTTGTCCACCAGATACCAATGCATTTCTTGTTGAGTTTTGGGAAGAATGTGTATCAAAGTTGTCCAACATCTCATTAATAAAATGTTTGCAAGTGTAGAGGAGATGCAGCTGGAGATTCTGAAGGCATGGAACAGGGCTGGACCTGTATCACTAAATATGTCTCTGTGGTGTTGCATGAAACATGGGGCAGACCTTCTAGACTGCCAAACTTGGCAGGTAGTTCCGATTGCTAAGAAAGGTGACCATGTTCTAAGTTTAGAGGAACACACTCCTCATTTTCACTGGAAAAGCCAGTGACAAAATACTGGAGATGAAGCTCTAATCGACAGTGCAACTTCAGTCAGACAGACAGTCTGATGAAGGGTTTTTTAGCCTGAAAGCGCTTACATTTTATAATAAAAGATTATGGCCAGTTTGGACTCTGTTTCATTTATTTTTGGATTGGGTTTGTGGTACCAGGACCACTGCTGCATTATATTGGATCACTGTATGAATGCAGTGAGAGTTGTGTTTGCATTCTTGCCATTAAACCTTATTCATCCAAGATCAGATCCAGGCTTTGCCAAGAGTGCATACTGTCAGTGATACTCATTTTGATTTTTTGAAATATATTATCAGGACACAACCAAGGTTGGGAGCATGTCTGGTCAGTGCAATGTGACATCTTTGGTGTTTATATTTGATGTTCTTTTGGCCTCATTTGATGATAAACTTCCAATAAACTCTGATCTGATTTGCTGTTGAATCTGCACCTCTAAAGCTGAAGCAATGAAACCTTCCAAGAAAAGAAGAAATGGGAAGTTTGGGGAACAATTTTCATTAATAATAGAGTTTACACACTTCAGAATCTTGTTTACAAATTATGGCAAAAGGAAGTATGAGTTTAACAAGTGCAATGCAGTACTGCTCAGGGATGTCTGCTTGCTAAACTGGCATGTGTTGGTGACATGGGGGCTTTGTTGTAAGAGAAGGTTCAACATTTACAGGTCAGGCGTGTCTGAATCATCACAGTGGTGGATAGTGTTTGACACAATGAAATTGCAGAGGCAAGAAATAGAAAATAATTTCTTCTTCAGGATCCCTGGACTTAGTCTTCATGGCACAGTGAGTGGATCCAGGAGATACACAGGGAAGAGTCATGGCTCCTCAGGATCAAGAATAGCCAAATGAAGTGAACTGAGCATTTTATTAGGATGTCTAGGGGTAGCTTCAGTGGAGTTGTTTGGAGCATGTCCCACTTAAATTAATCCCTGGGGCAGATCCAGGAAATGCTGGAAGGATAATATGCCCCAAGGGGCCTAGGAATGCTTAGGAATTTGTCAGAATGAGCTGGCGTGTGTGATTGTATATAGCGAGCTTTGTCTGCCCTACTTAGTCTGCTGCTGTTATGGCTTTTGCCAACATGCGTCAAATGGACATTAAAAAGAAGATAAAAAGAAAAGTGAAGAGAAAAAAAAGTGAATGCAACACAAACTGGAAATAAAATATAAACAATAATATTAGGACTTGGAACATAATGAAGAAAACCTAGATGGATAAACTGATTTTGAAGAGGTAATTCCACCAAACTACCAACAGTTTTGAGTACAGGGAAGAAAGGAAAATGTCACTGATAAGTGTAGTTTTATAACCTTTTATAACCTGCAGATTTTACTAAAATTCATGCAACTAACAATTAAATATAACAGGAGTTATTTTAAAAAAAATTGAAAAGCTAAAAGTGCATGGAAGCAAAAGCACATTTTATTTATTTTTTATTATTATTGTACTGCTTTCCATAATGACACAAGCCAGGAACATTGACTATACTTCCACAGATAACAGAATTATTATGGAAAACATTTTTTGTTAATTCAATATCAGAAGTGGCAATGGTCTCTTAATCATATTAAATCAGAATCATATGTGTTTACTATGTAAAATAATATTAGATTGTATAGTAAATTGTAGCTCTAAACTCTAGTACACACTTAGGTGATAAAAATGTATACTCCTGTTTAGTCATGAATATTGTCCTGGATAATGGCAATATCCAGAATAATATGATAAAACACTAAAACATAATAATCTCCTCCATCTTCTTACTTGTAATGAATAAAATAATCGATCTAAATTTGCACCCAGGTCAAGTAACACACAATAGTGCTTACATGTAACCCTGATAATCAAAATACAAAATCTATCATATAAGAAATGAGATCTAATCGATTCAGAAATCTCCCTACACAGATCTCTTCTAACACATTATGTTGGGGTTTACTATCTGGATGATATTACCCAAAGAAGATTTAATAATCCCGTTTCTAAACTTGTATTCAGATTATCTATATCTTCAGATGAGAGACTGGGACTGCCAAATTGTACTTCCACTCCAAACAAGTTTTAACCTTGCTAACATACTCCAAACCCTTTTCAAAGCAATACTTGTCTTAAAACTATTATTTCATAAACTTTCCTAGACTAAATGAATAAGAGATTATATATCCTCAGTCCAAAATCCCTGGAAGGATAAAGGAAGTCCAGTACTATATAATGATGTAGGTAAACTAATGAAGGCCGTACACCAGAAGGGCAATGCATTTAACTTGAAATATCTGTGCATTATTCATATCCTTTGTCACAACAGCATATTACTTCATACCAGCAGCACAATGAAAGATGACCAGGTACTTTGGTTAAGTGTGACTCACTACTTTTCTACAGGTAAGGGCTACCTTAACTATACCAACTAGAGGAGTTTAAGTAACAGGAGGATGGAGTATTATTCACAAGTGAGGCTAACAAGGATGACAAGATTGTCTAATGGATCCATGCATCAATGTCATAAGTGCAGATGCTGTACAAAAATGTAAGGGTGAACTCAGAGTTGCATTGTAAGCAGATGTTCTCAGTTTGCTAGTTGGTCTGTGCTGCCATCATCACCTGCCAAAAAGAACTATGGGCACTGACTGAAAGTCCAAGATTATGCATGGAAATCAGGGAAATGAGGATCCTTCTTAGGGTCACCAGATTTGCAATTAATCACAGATTGAAGATCTCAGCACACCAGGAAGTTCTCAGAGTACTGTGGCTGTTTTTGACGTAAGTCATGAGAGGTGGACTAGGCACCTTTTAAGGATGCTTGGGATGCTTCATATAGGAGAAGATCTAGGACTGATCTGATTGAAGAAGAACCCAAGCAGGTCCAGGACAAGATGGCGAGATCATAAGTCACCATTAGTATGGGAGTGACTGGCATCCTGCAGGATAAGCTTAGGACAGTCACTGTTGAAAGGGAAATCTAGTCTGTATTTCTTAGCTTGCAACTTCTGCAAACCTCGTAAGGGTAAGTGGTTTAGAAAATTGCTGAATGCATAGATAGATTAAAAATTCTGTGAACCTCCTTCACTGAATTAGATGATTGTCAATAACCCCCCTCTCAAGAACTACAATCTGCTTTAATGTGTTTCAACCTTAGTAGGCTGTATTTCAAAGGAGAAGTGCAGAGGGGAGTTTCCTCCTAATGGGGAGTCCATCATATATATGCCTTGCTCAGATTTTTTCGGCAAGTAATAGTTAGGCCGAACAGATGTGGTAATTTGTGCTTTAGTAACTCTGTTTTGAAGTTAAACCGATATGTCCAACTGCCTTGAAACTGGTACATTTCATCGACCAGTTTGTTCAAGTTCAGATGTTTGTGATTATGCAAATGAACGGAACTTTACTGACATTTTTTTTATGTTCAGGGAAAACTCTCCATGCCTGTCTTGCAATTTCTTCCCTTGCAAAGTTTACCACTACAATCCCCAGATGCAGACATTTTCCTTGAGCTGGACCATTGGTAGTCTAACCCATTACAGTGAGCTGAATCCTCAGAGCCTTCTCATTACTTTGAGCTGAAGCCTCAGAGCCTTCTCATTACACTGAGCTGGACCCACAGAGGCTTCTCAATACCCTGAGCTGAACCCTCAGAGCTGTCTCATAACACTGAGATGAACCCTCAGAGCATTCTCATTACATTGCACTAAACACTCAGAGCCTTCTCATTACAGTGAACTGAACCCACAGAGCCTTCTCTTTACTTGAAGATGAACCCACAGAGCCTTCTCATTACACTAAGCTGAACCCCCAGAGCCTTCACATCACACTAAGCTGAACCCACAGAGCCTTCTCATTACACTAAGCTGAACCCACAGAGCCTTCTCATTACACTGAGCTGAACCCACAGAGCCTTCCCATTACACTGAGCTGAACCCCCAGAGCCTTCACATCACACTGAGATGAACTCTCAAAGCCTTCCCATCACACTGAGATGAACCCTCAGAGCCTTCTCATTACACTGAGCTGACCCCCCTGAGCCTTTGCATCACACTGAGATGAACCCTCAGAGCCTTCTCATTACGCTGAGCTGACCCCCCTGAGCCTTTGCATCACACTGAGATGAACCCTCAGAGCCTTCTCATTACACTAAGCTAAACCCACAGAGCCTCCTCATTACACTGAGCTGAACCCTCAGAGCCTTCTCATTACACTGAGCTGAACTCACAGAGCCTTCTCATTACACTGAGATGAACCCTCAGAGCCTTCTCATTACGCTGAGCTGAACCCTCAGAGCCTTCCCATCACACTGAGATGAACCCTCAGAGCCTTCTCATTACGCTGAGCTGAACCCACAGAGCCTTCTCATTACACTGAGCTGAACCCCAGAGCCTTCACATCACACTGAGATGAACTCTCAGAGCCTTCACTTCACACTGAGATGAACCCTCAGACCCTTCTCATTACACTGAACTGAACCCACAGAACCTTCTCATTACGCTGAACTGAACCCTCAGAGCCTTCTCATTACGCTGAACTGAACCCTCAGAGCCTTCTCATTATGCTGAGCTGCACCCCCAAAACCTTCCCATCACACTGAGATGAACCCTCAGAGCCTTCTCATTACACTGAGCTGAACCCCCAGAGCCTTCACATCACACTGAGATGAACTCTCAGAGCCTTCCCATCACACTGAGATGAACCCTCAGAGCCTTCTCATTACACTGAGCTGACCCCCCTGAGCCTTTGCATCACACTGAGATGAACCCTCAGAGCCTTCTCATTACGCTGAGCTGACCCCCCTGAGCCTTTGCATCACACTGAGATGAACCCTCAGAGCCTTCTCATTACACTAAGCTAAACCCACAGAGCCTCCTCATTACACTGAGCTGAACCCTCAGAGCCTTCTCATTACACTGAGTTGAACCCACAGAGCCTTCTCATTACACTGAGCTGAACCCACAGAGCCTTCTCATTACACTGAGCTGAACCTCCTAGTCTCCTTTGGCTGGTGCAAGACTACAAGTACAATTAACCACAAGAGCAACACAGAACCATATCAACAGCATTGTATAAAAACATGTATTCAAGTAGCAATGTTTGACTCAAGATAAGTTGCTCTCAGTATACAAAGAAAATCATTTCACTTATACGCATTGAGAAAGTCTTTTCATTTTGTTCCAGGGTTTTGCTAGATTATGTACTACTTCAGAAATATCATGATAATTCATTAATATCGGTAATTAAACCTCTGAATTGAATCACATTTGGTTGTTAGAGATTTTTCTGGACTAACTACAATTTCTTTTTCTTTGCAGGTACACCTTATAACTCAAGCCTTTGCTAAAGATTTATCTTGTTTCTTTTCCTAAGCTTTACTGTGAATACCAGTTTTTAGCTCATACACCCTGGGGCCATTCATTTCTCCTCTTGATCTGTTTTTGTTCTACATCTTTAGATTGTTTCACCATAATTTTTCTTTTTCACCTTTTCTCTGCAACTTCTTTCTTCCTTGCTCTCTCAGTCTCTCCTGTCATGCTTCTCATCTAGTTTTCTGCAACTTAATTCTCTAAAAGTAATTCCCAGCTACAATTTAAGCTTTTTTTGCACTCTTCCATTTACATGGAACGTTTAGATGGTAACATGGCATACGTTGTAATTTCTGTATATTATTTCAAGGGACAAAAGCATACGTGTCATGAAGCCAGACAAAGGTGGGGGGTGTGGTGATAATGGAAAAAATGATTTATTCCCAAAAAATGTTAGCATATTTGTACAATGGGAAATGTTTCACAGACATATCCGTAAATAAAATTAATATGGCACATAACAACATTGATTTATGGTTAGAGGATGTTTTGACACATGAGATGCTGTTTAAAACAAGGGAATTTTAGAAAGTTAAAAACTATTGTTCTATCAATTTTTGGAATGCTGAGAATTCATAAATCCTCAGTGGACTCACCCCATAGACCAATTGTTGCTGCAGGGTTTTCAAAAACAGAGCTGCTTGCCAAGTATGTGGACTACAGATTTAAAAAATACTTGGCTAGGTAAGGGTTAAATCCTTAAAGATTTGTGACACTGTTTGAATGTACTAGCTAAAACTGATTTTTTAATGACTTCTTTTTCAGTTACATTGATGTTAAGGACTTGTAGTTATTTTGCACAAAGCTGGTATGGATTGTTTTTTTCGAGGGTATGATTATTATTATTTTAATCCTCAAGGATATTGACATGGTAACATAATGCATCAAAACTGTATTGAAGAATAACTTTGTGTTCTTTAATGGTGAATATTATAAATAACTAAAAGGGTTAGCAATGAGGGCAACATCAGCCCCAGTTTTCACTAACTTAATATTATGGTATTGGGAAAGATGTTTTATATTTCCCTCATCTTTTTGGTCATCCATTGAACTATACTTCACATTTCTGGTGATGTCTTTATCATATGGCAGGACAGCCTAGATGAACTGAAAGCTTTTGCTGGTTACATTAATTCTACTAATAATTTTTTTAAATTTACCTATGAAAGTGATTTAGAGACTGTTCAGTATTTGGATGTCAGAATTACAAAAAAATTAGAGGGGAAATATGATTCTGATATAAATATGATTCTGATATTTATAGGAAATAAATATATTCTAATAGTTACAGTACCTTCACTATAATAGTAATCAGCCCCTTGGCAGATGAGAAATCTGGTTAAGGGGAAATGATTAGGGTGACTAGGCTGGTCTTCAATGATGAAGATTTTAAGAAGGAGATGCATATTTTATGTAATATGTTTTTAGGGCAGAGGTATCTGTGGGAGTTATTACAGGGATAAAAGGATCTAATTAGTCAATAAAAGGCCACAAAATAAAAGCTCTTATTTCAACAGGGTGATGTTATAGTTCATAAAAATTGTAATAACAACAGTTTTACTACAGCTATTATACCAGAAAATAACAAAGGTGTTAAGGACATAAAAGTTTTTTTTGTGTAGGAATTGTTCAAATGTATCTGATGCTTTTAATTTGACAGAGAAATTAGGAATGACCTCAAATTTTGAATAGAAAAAAGTACAAAATGAAAATTAAAATTTGAGAAGGCCAGTTCTAAAGATGAAGATTCGACTAGGGAAGTAGGAATGAGGAAATGTGGTGCTTGTAAGCACTACAGATTTATACATGACACTAAAACCGTAATTTCAGCTGGTTATTCTAGGGTAATATGACTAATGCACTTTGTAAGCATCCTAAGGAATGTCGAGATTTTAAGAAGTTTTCTTTTTTTCCTCAAAAGGTGTTTCCTAACCTTATGGGATGCCCTTGGGAGATGAAATTAAGACTAGAGTTGTACTGGAGAATCATTCTTAATATGGTTTGCCCAGATATTAATGGTATCAATAAGTAGTCTGTTAAATCTTAGGTTGGTCAGACTATGATTTGTATATCCATTCTTTAAGTAATAGGTGGCAACATCTTAACTTGCAACATGTCCGGGATGTAGTGAAAGTTTTATAAAAATATAACATTCTGAGTTTGATTTCTGTATATGTTCATGCTGTTGGTATATGTACTGAGTTTTTTTATGTTTCTTACTCTAACATGAGTCAAGGTAGGGGAGATGTTTGTAGTTCGGAATACTACTGAACACCTACCTCAACCCATGTTAAAACCATTCCTAGATTGATTATTTTGTCTTCAACATTACTGATTTCAAACTTCCATGTTCGAGTATATGACAGTCGACGTAGTGCCGTTCGCAATTTTGATAGTAAACCTATATATATATATATATATATATATATATATATATATATATATATATATATATATATATATATATATATATATGTGTGTGTGTGTGTGTGTATGTATATATATATATATATATATATATATATATATATATATATATATATATGTATATGGGCTACTTTGCTACTTTGTTGAATACTCATGCTATTGACAAAGTATACATGTGGCACTTTGCATGCTGGTATGTGGGATTTAATGGCTAGGATTAGAGTAAAGGCTAGGTAAAGGGATAGACTGACTGATGCATGTGAATGTTTTTAGTGTTGTGTGAATGTTTTTGGCTTAGCATTAGAGCAAGGGCTGGTGTTGTGTATCTGTGGTGGTAGAGTATTTGAAGAGAGTATTGTGTGTGTGTGTGTGTGTGTGTGTGTGTGTGTGTGTGTGTGTGTGTGTGTGTGTGTGCTTGTCTTTACCTGTCTTGTGTATTGTTACTGTTAGGGAAAGGGCTTTGGGGAAAGTAATATATGTGGCTGTCGTTAGAGGCAGTGGAAGAATTAGCGTTAGGGTAAGCACACATGACTAAGATGCTAGAGGGGACAAAGCTATTGAATCACATTGCTTAATCTGCAAAGGAAGTTTATGAGAAGGGGAATTTGATAGGTTATGACTCCACCCCTCCATTGTATTCTGTCAATCTGTTAATGAAAGCTCAGGTGTCTGGTTCTAGTGTTTGACTTACTGAGATTAAAGGAGGTTGAGAACCACGGACTCTTATTATGAAATAATCAAGGTAACGATCTCCCTTAGAAGTCTAATAGAGGCAGACTAACATTTTCTTCTGTCCTCCAAAATCTGTTGCTTGAAATTTACAGTAACTTTCACCAGATTAATGATTTCTGAGTGTTAATATGGTGCAATACTTTGCTTTAAGGAACCCAGTCAGTATTTGATTTAATCTATTTATAGTTATCCTAAAATAGATATTGTCTATCTTGTACTAGGGGGTGCAACAAAGCAGAGCCTCCCGTCTTGGTAGAAGGTAGTTTTTATCCCAACTTTACATATTGTGCTTCTTCTTCCTCTTGTGATTAGCACTGGCATCATGGAGTGAGTCAGGTAAGGAAGTGCTCACTCACTACAGATGACAAGGAATATATCCTAAGGAGTAGTATTATCACACAGCAGTTTCAGAAACTAAGGTTTGCTAAGCCTGATTAGCAAAGAAAAAGTTGTGTGCATATTATTATCTCAAGGAATACTGCTGCACCTAGCATTATAATTGCCTTCTGCACTACAATATCATGTTGTATTTTTATTGTTTTATCAATTAAATTAACAAAAATGTATTGGCAGGACAAGTTGACTTTTCTATCTTAAAAAAGAAAGAAACATGTTTTGATATGCATAAAACTAATTTTTGTTTCAGTTTTCCCTCTGTCCGATGCTTGACATCAAGCTGTTCTGATCATTCAAGCTCCCTGTCAGGCTCTTAGTAGGTTTACTCATTGTCTCCACACAAGTAATCTTCACACTAGAAAGATGCTTATCGCTTTGCAAGTTAGCAGAGGAAAGCTCAAGTTTGAGCCATTTGTACATCTTCACCGGTTTTCAAATATGTGAAGGGAGATTTTTTTTGTTGTTATTATTCTCATAGATAAAGGTAGGTGACAGATACCAATTAATTTAGCATCCATCCGGGTCATGTCTGTATGTATGTGATCCTTCATGTGCTGCTGGAGCTTTTCCTCAATCATTTCACTGAAGGTACTTATTTTGTTCAGGTAGAGCTTTTGGCATATGTCAGGGTCACTCCTGTGGGCATAATTTAAATGTACTTTCTACACAATAAAGGACTGTTGTCTATACAGTTTCACACCAAACACACACACACACACACACACACACACACACACACACACACACACACACACACACACACACACACACACACACACACACACACACACCAGCCCATTACCATCTAAACTGATAGGTGGACCTAGGTTTTACAGTGCCACAGGTGGATAACTTACCCTTAAAATAACAAAACAACAGACAACCTTGAGTGTACTGACTTTTGCAACAACCTATGTGGGATAAGCCACATTTTGAAACATGACAAAGTAGAAAGCTGAATTAGCTAAGCTGATTTATCAGATATTCAATATTGTGGAGCATGACTGTGGCTTTTGGGGAGGAACTTTGTGTTACCTGCTAGGGCTTTGCATGGAGAAAACCAGTTAAAAGTGCATGTGCGAAATCAACTGCATGGGATTTTACATGTAACATTATGTAAGCATCCATATTAGATTCACTGGTCATTTCTATTTTATTCAGTAACCTGCTACTGATTAATACAGGAATAAATAAATTAATATATTAGAAAGAATATGCAATTCAAATTGACAGCTCTTTATTCTATGTAATTATTCTGCTCTTGGAAAACTTCCAGTCCATATATGATTGATATAGTAGATTAGCATCAGCTTAATAGTAAATACATAGAAGTCCATGTTTCGGCTAGTTTGACCAAAAAAGTATGTAATTATTTTTTTTTAATTTTCTTCTGCTAGTAGTCTGGAAATATCTGCAGTTTGAGATATTTAAGAATTACTCTAGAACTCTCACTAATATATGACATATGCATTGCTTTACAACTAAGCTGCACTGATCAGGAAATATTGACCTATCTCTTTTATTTGTAATCCATTCTTTAATAATTTCACCTTAGACTCCAGTAACTACTTAATTTTATACTGATTCAATCCATTTTCTTGAATATAAAATGCAGAAGATGCAATTGTATAATGAATTGCTGTATAACAATATGTTGTGTTGTGTTGTGGAGAGTAACAGCACTGCAAAGTATTGTACAAACTTTCTGATTTGGTGCTTTTGAATTATTTGAAATTATATGACATTTTCTTTACTTCACTTTCAGTGAGTAGAAGAAACATATGTTTTTTTTACTATACAAGTTACTTCCTACAAATATGTAAAGCATGTTGGGTAAAAGGGGGATATCTAGTCTTGATTTCAGGCTTCAGAAAGTGAAAAATCAGATCCAGTAATAACTAAAAAATTTCTTTTAGCTGCTGACACAAACAGTAAAGTACAGTTATTGGAAGTCAATACATAGCGGCCTTCATAACATTTGAGGTCACAATTTCTTAAAGTAAACATGAATTCTGTTGTCTATGGATACTCAAGAACTAGAAAATAAAGTATATCTGTATCATAAAAATATTTCTAAAGATTTTATACTTGTTGTCGGTTTGTTTCTGAAAATGCAGATAAGTATGTTGTTGGATGTAACACTTACGCTAGAGAATTTCTGTGGTCATTACATATATCAGCAATAATTATAAACTGCAGTCAGTTTTCTTCGGCAAACTACATAGGAATTTCTTCAGCTGAATGTACATAATAAAACTGCTAGCGTGAAAAAGCAACTACAAGCACAAAAAAGACTATCTATGTCATATGGTCCTAATTTACATTTTTACATGCTACAGTACAATTCAACTCCTTATCAAATTATAGCACAAAACATTTTATAAGATAAAAATATGTCATTCTTATTTCTTGCTTATATCAATTGCAAATAGTCATATTAAAGTATTATTCTGCAAGGTGTACTATATGCATGAAGAAATGTCAACACAAAAATATTGAAATTAAAGTTTATATAAAAATGAAAAATTAAATATAAAAATTCAGGGCATCTGGATAAAGAAAAAAAAGCTTTGGAGCTATTTACATTACTCAATTCTAATTGGAATTATGAAACATTATAATGTATTTTACTGAAATAACATTCAACATTTCTTTAGTTTGTGGTTTTTAATATTACTAAGAAAGAGAAAAGCTCATATGTTATTGAATATATAAGCCATTCTTATTTTGAGTATTAAAATTCTATGTGAATCACGGTTGTTATATAAATAAGAAATTTAAAAATGAGGGCTAGTGACTGTCAGGTCTGAGGAAAGTAAATATTATACTTTTATGTCTCAAAAATTGATTGGTAAATATGTTCCTAATATATCACAATGTGAAGTAAAAAGCATATTATTTATTTATTTATTTTCCAGTTTTCTGTACTTTGGCATTACTTGCTTTCTAATAATGTTGCCTAAAGTTATCAATGAATAATAATGAATTTAAGTAAAACTTTACCATGGATACTCATTAGTATAAAGTCATATCACTAGATATTCTCTTAATGTATGTTAATATAATAATTTTTGTGAGCTGTGATGCCCAACTCAACAAAGCTTATATAGCTACATATATCCATATCTATGATCTATTTATATATATTTAGATAGAGGGACATATAAATGTAGATATAGATATAGATATACACAATATAGGTCTGTGAAGAAACGTTTCAGACAAGCAGGGTTTACAAATAAACGTGACAATGTAGATGTCATTTTTACAGATGAAGAAATGAGTAGTCAAAATGTAAAGAGGGTGTATTACTGAAATACATAAAATGCAGCAGTTGCATTTAACATATATTTCAATGCTCAGAATTATTTTTTACATTTTTGAAAGCTGGAGGAGAAATACGTTTATCAAGCAAGCTTACTTACTCGAAATCTTAACTAGTTTTCAGCAGAACTATTAATAAATTAAGAATGACATCCAGTAAACATTTTCAAAAACATTTTCAACTTACCAAGTCTTCAAGCTGATCATAAAACTTCACAAAACATTGTTTACATCAAGAAAAAAAAAAACCCAGCACAACAGCGTCTTTTCTTCCTGCTCTTGTTCTCCAGTGATGTTGTCTGATGGCCTTTGAAGCTATCTGCAGGTGTTATGGCACGTGTCTAAAAAGCAAGGCTCTTAAACTGAAATACATTCCATGCTTACCACTGTTTCTGTGTTTATTTAGATGTTTCAGCTACACTTATGTACATCAGAAACCAATACACCTTACCACTCTCTCTAGGATTACATAGCTAACATATTTACTTCTGCTTTTGAAAATATTAAATAGTACTTATGAAGCACCAGCACAGAGTGAAGGATTTTGAAAGAACTTTATTTGAAAGCTTCATGAACGTTTGCTACTGTTATTAAAAACAATAAGAGTACAAGTGATATTGACTGTTTAGGTTATGACATTTGTACATATAAATAAAATATATGACTTGATAGTTATCATTTTCCAACAGTGATAATAAACAGCATACAAGTATAATCCAAATCCAGAATGAAATGATACCTCCATGCGCATAAAGCAGCTGCGGACGCATTAGCAAAATGTTAGAATGTGTAGCTAATACTTATTGATTTGCTAGTCTTGTGACCCAATTTAGTGTTAATGATTAATCACTCTTTTTTAATTGAGTACATTGATGGTCATGACGTCATCAGATTACAGGAACTGAAGAATGCTATGGTTTGCTAGATAAAAAAGGTATAGTGAAACATAATTTTCTCATCTAATCTTACAGTAGTTTCACAATGGAAAATAAAAATATTATTATAATTCCGCACACAGTTCCTTGACAGCACACAGGATGCCTGCTGCCTCCCAAAGCATAAGGTAATAGGCTAATGGAAAACAGTGATTTACTTAGTTTAACTGTATCAGCAAATTATAAGTCCTGCTTCTGGAATTTATATACATCAGAATGCAACTCAAAACTGTAATAAAAAGTGGAAAAAAGCATTTTTTTTTGTGAGGAGAGCAAGACCCTTTACACTTTCCATTTACAGGACTCACCCTCACACACCTAGTTCAGACAGTTAAACTATATGAGAGTTCACTCAGGCTTGATTAGCACAACCTAACAAATTTGTCACTTATACATGTTAGAGAGTAGGGCAACTGAACAGGGCTGCAATAGCTCTGTACTTCTAGCAAAACCAAGAAAGGAAGCAAACGTGGATCTTTCTGGTGCCAATAGTACTAAAGGGATATATATATCTAGGCCAATGTATGCTAACATTAATTTAGGGATCATTTGTTGAGGTGAACCTGCATAACATGTAGTGATTTGTTCTGATTGTGAAAAATCCATTTCCGAGAGTTAGAACACTACACAATTAATACTGGTAAAATGTTCCAAGATTAAGGGAACACAAAGTAGAAGGATTACAAGGTATCATATAATGTACGTTTAACATGCCCTAGGAGCAGAAGGGAAGAATAACTATTAAAATGTATTTTATAAGCCACGCTTTCCAGTGCTGTCATTTTATTTTTCATGTATATATGTTCCTTTCAGGAAGTTATAATGATTTTGTTTCCCTAATTAATTTCAGAATATTGGGTTAGAACAATTATTTCTGAAAATCCAATTGTAGTCCATGTAAAATGATATTATTGCAGTTGAAAAATTACAAATGCTACATTCAGTTAACTAGTGAACATAGTGGCAAGGCTGCACACATAAATACATTTTGTGGTGATATATGCACCATAAGGATTGTGTGATTAACTGAAAGCTGTTTCTGTACTTTCATTTCACACTGGTGTAATACATACAACACACTGCAATGAAGAAGTGGTAAAGGAGCCTTCCTAATCAGTATTCATAGCACAGTTTGTAATAAGAGGTAAAGACGTGTTGTGTGGCTTGAGAGGAATGTGTGCCACACCTGGTGGGACAAGGAGTGGTATGGATTATTGGTTTACCAGAATGCCAATGCATGATAGACACAATGAGCAAACACATTTAATAGTGAGCAGAAGGGCTAGCATTCAAAGCAGTGGTCTGTAATCAATTACAGTCTTTACTGGAATGGTTCAATTAGCTGTGCAGCACTTTGCATTACTATAAGGGCAGTAGGTGGATTAAATATATTGCAACCAAAGCTGTTTACTTTCACAACAGGTGACCCAAAAAGCCATGTTTCTTCCACAGCACAGCTGCATCCTCAGAATGTACCATCACAAAGATGGCTATGTCGTGTTTTCTTTTTTGTGGTTACTGTAAGCAAAAGACAAAGATAAGTGAGAACAGAGTACTTGCATTACCTGGTCCCTTCTTGGTAAAGGAGGTGTCAAGTCCAGGTGCTTGTCACACATAGCAGGTAATGACAGGAACAAAAGCACTACCAGAAGGTCTCAGCTTACACTTGTGCAACAGGTGTATGAAACAGAGATGATGACATTGAGTTTTGGTGAGCTAGCTTACAAGAATGAAATGGTAGCTCAGAAGTACGACCTGCCTTCTTTTTTTTTGGGGGGGGTCCATTCACAATATCCTGACCTGTTGCGAATCACATTATGAAGTGTTGGTCATTTTACCAGTTAACCAGCTACACTGACATTCACAAGCATAGATTATGAGATTTCTGAGCTACAGCCAATGCAAATGCAGGTGAGAAGGTACAGGAGCATAGTGCATTAACACCTCATGCTCTACCAATCTGCATGCTGGGTTTAAAGCAACTGGTTGAAATGAAAACAAATTGAATCATTCCTCACTGCTGCATTCATATTGAAACATACAGTTGCCAAAAACCTAATATACTGAAATACAAGAAGGCTGCAAAAGGAAAACACTTTCCTTTTGTGATACCACAGAAAAAACACCATTAAATTCAGATCATATTTATCTGAATAGTGATTATGTTATGGAAAGGATTTCCTAAGGTCAGATGGAGGGTTAGGGTTAGGAACAGGCTTGGGTTAGCCTTAGCAAGGTATGTAGGAAAGTGGCTTTATCCCACTGCACACCTTAATTATTGATGCTAAGCCTAATTATAACTCCTTAGAAGAAGCCTTTATATAACACTATCTCTACAAAAAACAGGCTTAGACACACCACACACACACACACACACACACACACACACACACACACACACACACACACACACACACACACGCATACACATTCCTAGTCCCTAACACAGAGTCTTTCTATATATCCAAACATTTTGGCATTAAAAAATACAAACATCATTTACCTTTTGGCAAATGAGCACCTTGACAAACACTACATTCATAAAAAATTACATTTATTATATTTCTCTATCCTGGCACACTTTCAAAAAACAGTTATTCAACCACAATATATGGACCTTTATATATATATATATATATATATATATATATATATATGTATATATGTATACACACACACATATCAGGTAATGAACAGACACAATTTCTTCAAAAGCAGTAGGGTTTTATTGTTATAACATACCAGAAATATAACTAAAATGCAAAATGTCAATCAAACTAAACAGTACAGTTCATGTTCTGCAGTCATGGCAATAGTCTGCACTGGTGCACAGGAACTCTGCTATGCCTGGCAGTCTTTTGGAATTTGCACCCTCTAGCGAGCCTATTAAACACAATGTTCCTCCTCCCTAAATATAAACTAATGTATATGAAATAGCACATGTGTTTTAGCTTGCGTTTTTAGATGTTTTGTGATTAGATGAAAAGTTTCTTTCTGTAACGTAATATACCAATATATGTATGTATATATCTATATCTATCTATATAGTTTTATGTATATATTAACCTAGTACTAATCTATGAACCTATGAACCTAATCTATATATATATATATATATATATATATCTATAAAGAGAGAGAGACAGATATTTATAGATAGATGGATCTCTATCATATGATAGAAACCTCATTTGACTGAAACTAATTTGACTGAGACGATAAGACTGAAATTTCAAAAGACTGAAAAGTCACTTGACTGAAACCCATAAGACTGAAACCCATAATACTGAATTTCAACATGGTAAATTGTAAACTGGACCATAGAAAACCAGACTAGGTGGGGGGCTACACCCCCCACCCCTAATTTGGGGAGCTATGCCCCCACACCCCCAATGTGTGGGGCTGTGCCCCCCCAACTATATATACTAACTCCAGAAGTGCACTGCAGTGGGGAGTAGAAGTGCGATCCTGGAGTTAGTATATATAGTTAGGGTGTGTGTGGGGGGGGCTATGCCCCGCACATTTATATGGTCCAGTTTAAAATGTATTATGTTGAAATTCAGTAATATGGGTTTCATTCTTATGGGTTTCAGTCAAGTGACTTTTCAGTCGTTTGAAATTTCAGTCGTATGATCTCAGTCAAATGAGTTTCAGTCAAATGAGGTTTCTATCATATGATAGGGATCCATATATATCCATAAAGCACCTGGTTATGAGATAGATATCTTTCTCTCAAAGAATCACTGTTTTATGGAATGAACTTCCCTTAAATGCAAAGCAAAGTAGCTTCCTGACTCACTTACAGCAGAATTCAGGCAAATGGATTAGAAACATAATCTTCCCTCTGCCAATCTGTCCCCTTAAGCCCTCATTGAATGGAAAAGAAATTTGGTAGTAGAAATTCATGTTGGAGAGTACTGATAAAATTGGATCTTGAGGCTAGAATGCAAAGGATTTACCTCATCATTAGTCTGACATGAACCTGTGAGCCACAAATGCAGATCCACCTTAGAACAACAACCAACAAATCAAATATTGGCAATGGTATCAACAAGTTTCCCACAAAAGGTGTGGAGTATACCACGGATAAGGCGAGAACACCATCAGTGGAATTAAACAATGTGGATTTTGACTGCAATATTTTAACTTAATCTAATTTTTCATTTTGAAATATGTGTTTGGATATATTTTCCAAAAGTTTTCATTTATTGCATCTAAACAAGTCATCACAGTAAGTACTCTATTGGACTAAAAGTTTTTTTTTTTTACGAGGAAACTAAATTTAGCCTATATTCTGCAACATGTTCTTGAGATAGGAGATAATTCAAAGCCTATGCTTAAGAAAAAAAAAAAAAAAAATATATATATATATATATATATATATATATATATATATAATATATATATATACCCTCTCCTTGTCAGTACTGTAATCGTATTTGAACATTTTCTGTGAAAATGATATAACACTGCTTAGTGAAAACTGAACCTAAGAGGAACAGTTTAGTAATAAAATTACAAATTGTTTATCAAGACATTATGAAAGAATTAGCTGCAGCATAATGAACAAATCTGAATTAAACAAGGTTTATAAAAATATCAACTCTTCTTAGAAATCTCCCCGATGGCTAACATTTATTATGACTTGTTTAACATTTTTCTGTGTCTAAGCCTCATTTGGGATATATTTTAGGTATCCCAAAGAATACATGAAGGTCTGATCAGTAGGTTTGGTGTAATAGTTAAGATCTTTATTTCAAAGACAGAAGTTACAGTGTTTGATTCTGACCCTGTGTTATTGGCTAGGCTTAAAATGGCCCTTCAGGGCAGTTAGCCTAGTACTCTCCTATAAGCTTATGATTAAGATGCCATTTAGATCAATAGTTGTGCCAAATAATTTGATAGCAGAGCACTTGGGTCATGTCATTTCCTTAAAAATATACAGGATCATTAAACAATCATTAAAGAAATCTGGCTTCCCTACACATGCTTGAGGTAAAATTACTGGAACATCAGTACCCTGCAGAAGAAAAAAAGATCAGTGCCATAATGCTGACCATTGTTTCCAACAGGAAATGATTGTTAGTGCAGTCTCTAACTGTGTATCCACAGGAAATGATTGTTGGGGCAGTCTCTAACTGTGCACTGGCAATTATTTGCTTCTTTAGGGAGATTTCTCCCTTCTTCAAGTTGATGCAGCCATGGCATTAGTATATATAGGTTTGGTGAACTTGTCTGCCACACTGGGAGGTACAGGGGCACTGTAGATGTGAAGTGATTATGACTAGACTGGAAGGAGATGAGAGAGGAAAAAGAATGGAAGTGAAGAGTAAAAATAAGTATATGTTAAAACCAGGGAGTAGTAAGAACTGGGATGATGTGAAGGCAAGAAGAAAAAATAACTATTAAAACTTGGGAGTACATTGAGGGTAGTACTGGATGGGCATGCAAAAAAGTAAGATCATCTATATAAATGAATGGGAGGGCAGGAGAGGGAAAAGATGAAGCTTTATCTAAAGGTCAAGTTGACTGGAGTTTCAGATCTTTGGCCAGCTAACATTTACCTGAAATCAGCTGGACGTATAAGTGAATTTAAGTACACTTTTATCTGCTCTTTTGCATATAGTACTGTATTTAATTTGTGTTTTTCACTGAATATTAACTTAACTGAACTTGTGGCTGTCTCTCTACAGAGTACATTTTAGAATTTCTGTGTAGCCATTGATAGCAATGGGGGGGAAGTTTCAGCTCATTACTGACATTCTGCCTTGCCTTATATAAGTTGCACATTTTGAGCTATCTCTGCTTAATGTCAGGGCTTTGGCCGGCTAACATCTACCTGAAATCAGCTGGATGTATAAGCAAATTTAAGTACACTTTTATCTGCTCTTTTGCATATAGTACTGTATTTAATTTATTTATTTGTGTTTTTCACTGAATATTAACTCAACTGAAGTTGTGGCTGTCTCTCTATAGAGTAGTTTTAGAATTTCTGTGTATCCATTGATAGCAGTGGGGGTAGTTTCAGCTCATCACTGACATTCTGTCTTGCCTTATATAAGTGATACATTTTGAGTTATCTCTGCTTAATATCAGAGCTTTGGCTGGCTAACATCTACCTGAAATCAGCTGGATGTATAAGTGAATTTAAGTACACTTTTATCTGCTCTTTTGCATATAGTACTGTATTTAATTTGTGATTTTCACTGAATATTAACTCAACTGAAGTTGTGGCTGTCTCTCTACAGAGTACTTTTTAGAATTTCTGTGTAGCCATTGATAGCAGTGGGGGTAGTTTCAGCTCATCACTGACATTCTGTCTTGCCTTATATAAGTAGTACATTTTGAGTTATCTCTGCTTAATATCAGAGCTTTGACCGGCTAACATCTACCTGAAATCAGCTGGACGTATAAGTGAATTTATGTACACTTTTATCTGCTCTTTTGCATATAGTACCATATTTAATTTGTGTTTTTCACTGAATATTAACTCAACTGAAGTTGTGGCTGTCTCTCCACAGAGTACTTTTTAGAATTTCTGTGTAGCCATTGATAGCAGTGGGGGGAAGTTTCAGCTCATCACTGACATTCTGTCTTGCCTTATATAAGTGGTACATTTTGAGTTATCTCTGCTTAATATCAGAGCTTTGGCTAGCTAACATCTACCTGAAATCAGCTGGATGTATAATTGAATTTAAGTACACTTGTATCTGCTCTTTTGCATATAGTACTGTATTTAATTTGTGTTTTTCACTGAATATTAACTCAACTGAACTTGTGGCTGTCTCTCTACAGAGTACTTTTTAGAATTTCTGTGCAGCCATTGATAGCAGTGGGGGGAAGTTTCAGCTCATCACTGACATTCTGTCTTGCCTTATATAAGTTGTACATTTTCAGTTATCTCTGCTTAATGTCAGAGCTTTGGCCGGCTAACATCTACCTGAAATCAGCTGGATGTATAAGTGAATATAAGTGGACTTTTATCTGCTCTTTTGCATATAGTACTGTATTTAACTTATTTATTTGTGTTTTACACTGAATAATAACTCAACTGAAGTTGTGCCTGTCTCTCTACAGATTACTTTTTAGAATTTCTGTTTAGCCATTAATAGCAATGGGGAGTAGTTTCAGCTCATCACTGACATTCTATCTTGCCTTATATAAGTGGTACATTTTGAGTTATCTCTGCTTAATATCAGACCTTTGGCCGGCTAACATCTACCTGAAATCAGCTGGACATATACGTGAATTTAAGTACACTTTTACCTGCTCTTTTTCATATAGTACTGTATTTTATTTGTGTTTTTCATGCAATATTAACTCAACTGAAGTTGTGGCTGTCTCTCTACAGTTAGTTCCCCACCCACCCTCCCTGTTCTTGTTTTGGTGTTAATGTTGGTGTCTTTGAAATTGCCCACCCCTCCTGTAGATTTGTATTTGGATACTCCTTCTGGGCCCATCTCATTTGCTCACTCAACTGAGTGCAGTGAGATCATATTCTGATTTCAGGCACTCCTACTGTGTACAAAGAGAGCATTTGGAAAGGACAACCCCTGTAGCCTCTTAATCCTGCTCTGTTCCCTCCCTCAAAGAAAAAAAAAATATATGCATATATATATATATATATATATATATATATATATATATATATATATATATATATACATATTTTATTCAGCTGCTCTTACTGTTAACTGTCTTAGTTGCTCTTCTGTGTGCTGTTATCTGTTCAGTCGCTCTTACTCTGCACTTATTACTGCTTGTTAGTAGCTTTCTAATTTAATGCCTTCTGCACTTGTTTTTTAGTCATTTGTTAATTTAATTGCATTTATTTGAACTGTATTTGCCGTAGTGTTGCTACATACTTGGGTGTGCTGGCCTGCACTACAATTTGAATTGTATTTACTTCTGTTTTAGCTGCTTTTCTGTAAAAAAAAATTCTAAGCTTGTTTCCTGTCTTTCTTGTAACTAGTCAAGTCCAGATACAGGCTTGCTGTATCCAGGACAGTTGGTAAGCTTCTGAGCCCCCCCCCCCAAGCCTTTCTGTGTTGGAGGGAAGCCTTCAAGCTTATCAGTGGGAGGGGTAAGCACTAGGTAGCCTTTCTACCATGGGAAGAGTGGGTTTTGGCCCTGAAATTGCAGTTCATTGGCCGTTTGGGCATTTTTTCCATCTCTTTCTACGTTCTGGTTAAAAGCCTGTTTTGTGTTTGGTCCCTGCCTTTCCTATAACTAGTGTAGTCTAGGTACAAATTTGCTGTATCCAGGACTGTTGGTAAGCTTCTGAGCCCCCAAGCTCTTCTTTGTTGGAGAGAAGCCTTCTAGCTTATCAATGGGAGTGGTAAGCACTAGGTAACATATCTACCACAGGAGGAGTGGTTTCTGGCCCAGAAATTATAGTTTATTGGACATTTGGGAAGCTTTTCCATCTCTTTCAACCTTCTGATCTAAAAGTCTGTGTTTGCGCTTGTTTCCTGCCTTTCCTGTTACTAGTCTAGTCCAGGTACAGATTTGCTGTATCCAGGACTCTTTGTAAGCTTCTGAGCCCCCCAAGCCTTTACGTGTTGGAGGGAAGCCTTCTAGCTTATCAGTGGGAGTGGTAAGCATCAGGTAGCCTATCTACCACAAGAGGAGTGGTCCCTGGCCCAGAAATTGTAGCTATTGGCTGCTGAGTAGTTTTTTTCCATCTCTTTCAACTTTCTGGTTTGAAAGCCGCACATGTGCCTGTTTCCCGCCTTTCCTATAACTAACCTAGTCCGGTTACAGAGTTGTTGTATCCAGGATTGTTAGTAAGCTTCTGAGCCCCCCAAGCCTTTCTGTGTTGGAGGGAAGCCTTATAGCTTATCAGTGGGAGTGGTAAGCACTAGGTAGCCTATCCTCCACAGGAAGAGTGAGTTTTGGCCCAGAAATTGTAGTTTATTTGGCCGTTTGGGCAGTTTTCCATCTCTTTCAACTTGCTGTCTTAAAAGACTACATTTGTACTTGTTCCCCACCTTTCCTGTAACTAGCCTAGTCCAGGTACAGATTTGCTGTATCCAGAACTCTTTGTAAGCTTCTGAGCCCCCCAAGCCTTTCTGTGTTGGAGGGATGCCTTCTAGCTTATCAGTGGGAGTGGTAGGCATTAGGTAACCTATCTACCACAAGAGGAGTGGTTCCTGGCCCAGAAATTGTAGCTATTGGCCATTTGGGCAGTTTTTTTTTTCCATCTCTTTCAACATTTTGGTTTAAAAGCCGCACTTGCGCTTGTTTCCCACCTTTCCTGTAACTAGCCTAGTCCAGATACAGAGTTGCGCTATCCAGGACTGTTGGTAAGCTTCTGAACCCCGCAAGCCTTTCTGTGTTGAAAGAAAGCCTTCTAGCTTATCAGTGGGAGTGGTAAGCACTAGGTAGCCTGTCTACCACGAGAGGAGAGGTTCTTGGCCCAGAAATTGTAGTTTATTGACCATTTGGACAGTTTGTCCATCTCTTTCAACTTTCTGGTTTAAAAGACCACATCTGTGCTTGTTTCCCATCTTTCCTGTAACTAACCTACAGGGTAGCATTAGAAAGCCTTAAATTCATACAAGCCTTCTAGCTTAGAAGACAGACTTTGGAGTGATTAAGTATCAATTTTCTGTACTTTCTTGCTGTACTTAACTGTTTTCCACCTAAACACAGATTTTCCAGCATTTATTGTGAGCTAGTATAGTCCAGTTTTCAGGCTAGTGCTGAATTCAGGGCTGTGATACTAGTTTCTGAGTTACCCATACCTTACTTGGATACAAGGAAGTTTCTCTGTTCACCTGTGAGAGAATGGAGCTTTGAGCAACCTATCTGTACCTGGAGGAGTGGTTCCAACCCAGAAGTTAGTAGTTTATTGGCCATTTTTGGCTAATTTCTATCTCTTTCATTTCCCTACTATAAAAACTGCATTTGCCCAGTTTTGTACACAGGGCAGTGCCAGTTAGCTATGGTTAAATTATTCCAGGCTGCACTAAGTCTCTTCTTCAGTTTTTCCCTTGAAACTAGTCTAACTCTCAACCTAAGCACTCAAAAAGCATCTTACAGCCCAACACTTGCTCAGACCTAATAGCAAGCACTAATATACCCTGACACTAATTGCCCAGCAGGGCAAGGCTCTTTATTCACCCCTCACCAACCAAGCGACTAAGCAGTTCACCCTACTATTCAGGCATGACCAAAGGGCAACATCAGGTGCACTCTCCAGTCCAGCTGGAGAATCCGGGTATCCTGAGATAATGTTACAACTGCCTCATGTACACAGACAACCCTCTCTTCCTACCACAAAACACTAACATATGCAAGAGATGCAATTATACAGCCAAACTGGAGGCTAAGCTGTCTCCACCCAAGACTGGAACAGACAGTCAAGAGGAGAAGATTAACACTTGCACCACAGTTCCAGCTGCACACAGACCTACTAAAACAGCAGTGGCAAAAAATACACATAAATACACAAAATTATACTCAGAGGCTCTAAATAAAAACCTGCAAAAGCATCAGAGACCTTCAAAGCAGACAGCCAAACAACTTGCACTTCCCATCACAAACCAGACAACACATAAAATACAAAATCAGTGTGCCACACAATCACAGCCCTTAAGGCAGAATAACATACCTAACACACTAGTAATAGGTGACTCTATAGTCAGGCACACTGACGTCCCACTCACTAGGCTGGACAAGCAGAAGGTTACTGTTAGCTGCCTGTCGGGAGCCAGAATCCGCCACATAACACAAGCATTCAGGTCACTCCAGAGCAAGTACAAATATGACTCTATCGTTGTTCATGTTGGTGTGAATGACCTGAGATGTACCTCCCTGGACTACATGAAAAGAGACATGGAAGAGCTCTCTGATCATGCAGCCCAGGCTGATATGACCCTGACCCTGAGTAGCATCCTGCCCTCACCAAGAATGGTACCCCAGTATAAAGAAAAAATTATCAATTTCAACAATTGGCTAAGCTTCTGGTGTCATTCAAAGGGGATCCAGTGTCTGTCAGCCTGGGACGACATGCTCGACAAGCCGCGTTGCTTCGCAAGAGACAGCTTGCACCTGTCACCCCTAGGCTTTCGAATACTGGCCAAGGTTGTTGCTGCCCCCATAGTGCCTTTTTTAGGCAAAGCTCAAAAGTCAAACCCACCTCCGTAAACAGCACAATTAATAAAAAACAGGGTTATGCTACTCAATGCCAGGAGTTTAAATATCAAAATGCATGCGTTCAAAGCACTCCTCAGTATGGAGAACGTTGACATCTGCGCAGTAATTGAAACCTGGTTCAAGGCTCCAGAGAGCACCCCAGCACTACCGGACTACAACTCATACCACACGTTTCAGCCACAGAACACGGACCGAAACACAAAATTAGGAGGTGTATCTATATTCATCAAGGATACCTACACCTCCAGGTTAGTGGTACAGCATGATACTTCTGAGATCATTCATGTGCAACTAACATCGGGCAAATCTGCAATGCAAATTGTGGCCTGCTACAGACCACCCTCCATGACCCAGGACCACCACTTCACCTTTCTGGAGACACTGGAAAACATGAAAGTCCTACCGAACACCCTGAAATTGGATAATTTCAATTACCCTACCATTCACTGGGAAAACTACTTGAGTACAAATTCCCAGGCCCAGTGCTTCCTGGAATTCATCAACTCAAATGCCCTGGATCAGCTGGTAAACTCCACTACCAGAGGTGAAAACATATTGGACCTGGTCATCACCAACATGGGCGACAGGTGTTCCACACCTGAGGTCATCCCGTCACTGGTTAGATCAGACCATAAACTAATCACTCTTTATGTCCACACCCCACCACCACCCCCAACTTAGGAAACCACAGTAAAAAAACTTTTCTAAAGCAAACTTCACCTTACTTAAGACAGAGGTGGTAAGTTTCAAAGCCCCCATGCTAAAGGATAATCCTGCCCAAGATGTAGAAACCTTTACAAATGCACTCTATGAGCACCTACATGGATCATGGATTGTGCCATCCCTAGCAAAACCAGGACTCACTCCTCTAAGAGAAGGAAACCAGTTTGGTGGACCCCTGCAATAAACAAGCTATAGAATAGAAGGAGAAAACTAGTTCAGAAAAAAGCAAATCCCAAGAAGGAAAGACATCCCTGATCAGTATCAGTAAGAAACTAAGGTCCCTCATGAAATCATCCAAGGCTAACTTTGAAAGAAAAATAGCCAAGGATTCAAAAGATAACCACAAAGCCTTCTTTAGCTATGTTAAGAATCTAAGTGGCAACTCGCAGATAGGCACTGAACTAGTGCAAAATAGCACAAAATATACTGAACCTACTGATATTGCCAACATCCTGGCAGATAGATTCAGTGCAAACTTCACCCCCCTCTCACCTCCAAAAGGGCCCACAACAATACCGGTAAAGTGTAGTGTCCCAGAAATCACAGACGCACAGGTGAAAACAGCCCTTTCAAAAGCCAAAAACACAGTGTCAATGGGACCAGATGTTGTCCCAGGCTGCGTCTTGCACGAACTACAGAATGAACTAACCTACCACCTAAACACGCTGTTCAACCTCAGCCTCTCCACAGGCTACATAGAATGGTGGACAGTAATGGTTATTCCTCTCCACAAAGGATGGGCCACAACTGACCCTGGTAACTATCGCCCCATACACCTGACTAGCCTGGTCTGCAAGGCTATGGAGTGCATCATCATGGAACTTATTAACAAAGACATTGGGAACTTCCAAACACTTGACCCAACCCAGTTCGGCTTTGTTAAGGGCAGATCATGCCTACTAAACCTGGTTGACTTCTTTGAGACAGTCACCAAGGCCATAGACGAGGGAAAGGTGGTTCACACAGCCTACCTTGACCTCGCCAAGGCTTTCGACACCATTCCCCACTCGGGTATTACAGAAAAACTCACCAGCCCGAACATAACTCCCTACGTCACGAGATGGGTTGCCAACTGCCTTACAGACAGAACTCACACGGTAAGAATAGTGGGCTCCAGGTCCGACTCTAAACCAGTCACAAGTGGTGTCCCTCAAGGCTCAGTCCTGGGACCCCTACTGTTCTGCATATACTTCTCAGAAGTACAGGCAAACACAGGAGGACTATGGCTAACCAAGTTCGCCAATGACTGCAAACTGGGAGCCATAATCGACTCTCTGGCTGACACAGACATCCTCCAAAAGGGCCTTACTGAGACAGGCACCTGGTGTCAAAGTCATGGCCTCAAGCTAAATGCCAAAAAATGCATAGTCATCCCATTTGGGAAAAACAAAACACCCATGAATTACCACAAAGGTGGCAGCCCCCTTAATACAGAAGAGGTAATAAGAGATCTGGGGACCTAGGTAGATAGTAATCTCTCCTTTGACAATCATATTACCAAAGTAGTTAGAAAATCCTTCTATGTGGCCCATCTAATTACTAAAGGGTTCACATCTAAAAATAAAGAGGTTATAGTGCCCCTCTACTTGTCACTCATTAGACCCATCTTAGAGTACAATGCCCCATTTGGGATGTAACTCACAAGACACTTCCAACAGCTGGAAAGACCACAGAAGTACCTCACCAAGAGGATTACTGGCCTCAAGCATATGTCCTATACAGCCCAACTGAAAAAACTCCGGCTGTACTCAGTGGCATATCGCTTACTCAGAGGTGATCTCTGCCTGACTTACAAAGCCATGTCCAACTCAGAATTGATGGACATGCTCCACCTAAAGAAATCCAAGTCACTGTGAGTCACGTGCTCTAGTGAGCTGAACCTCGCCACAACAATAAATAGAACATGCTGAAGGGATAGATTCCTGTCACAGAGACTCCCCATGCTTTGGAACAAAATTCCAGATTACATCAGGTAGAGCCCCTCACTAACACTCTTCAAGAGAAACCTTGACGAGTGGATGGGTAACAGAAAATACACCCCTGGGATCACTTCATTGGCTCTGCTTGACAGAGGAGCAATTAATTAATCAATGGGGCGGCGATAGCCGACACACTCTGGCTAGGCTTATAAATGCCCTCTGGCAGATAGCCTAAAAACCTATCTATGAACCTATGATCCAAAATGTCAGGGAATGTGACTGGGTAATGTCTATAGTTATGTACATGCCTTTAAGAGGGGTGGGAAGTAAGTCAAGTTCTGGGTGAAGACCATGTTCTATAAATTGAATGTGTGGTGGCTGGGGAATTGGGTGTGGAAAGGGAATGTAGCAGGCAATTACTCCCACACCAGCAGGAAGTAATCACTGTGGATGTGCTCAGTGTGCAGAAGACAAAAACTGCTATACAGGTTTCTTCTGCTTTTAAAATGTATTTAAAATAAAAAGAGACTGATTTACAAAAATAATGCTTAGAATAGTGTAGAATTAAATATCTGCAACCTGAGGAAATTGTAAAGCTGTGTTATTATCTCAGTTTACTTGGGGGGCATGGATGCTAATAGGGGATGTGGAAGGAATTAAAAGGCTAGAAATTCTGGAAGTAAACATGCAGGACTCTGAGCCATTACTTAATACTACAGAGCATAAATTTATGTTTAATGTTCTTCAGTTATTTTTTGTAGGACACTTATTTCAGGAATACATTTTCTCATAGAAATATTTATTCTCACATATGATATATGTATGTACTGCCTCTGTTGAAGTGGCTGGTCCACTACAATATGGGAGGTGTGTGGAGTTAACTTATTTCACTTTCTTTCAGTTGTGCATGACAGGTCTAACTTATATCCAGGAGATATTTATTGTGGGCTAGCCAATAACAAGAACAATGGTGCAGTTTTAAAGTGACCTGTGCACAGAGTCCTGCAGCTTGTATGGAACTGTGTAGGAGCATCTGTGTGCAAACTTAGAAAGAAGGCAGAAATTACAATGAGCTAGCTGCTTACAGAAATGATGGTGAGGATGATAGGATGAAGTGCATCAATCATTTGTCTGTGTTAGCCCCTTTTGTAATACATTAACATCATTTGGGGACTCAATGATTGCACCAAGTTTGCATTTATTAGCGAACTTGGTAAGCCACAGGCCATCTACTTTCACCTGTACCTTTGAGAAGTAGATTCCAAACAGTATAGGGCCCAGCACAGATCCTTGTGGTCCACCATTGGTAACTGTTCTATTGGTATAGGTGGAATCCCCAGCTTTGACAGTATGTGTTCTGTTGGTGAGCCAGTTAGCTACCCATCTAGTGACATACAGGTTAATCCCCAGCTGGGAGAGTTTCTCAATGATACCTGAGTGGGGGATTGTGTCAAAAGCCTTGGCTAAGTCAAGATAGGCAGTATGTACAGTTTTTCCTTCATCCAGGACTTTGGTGACATTCTTAAATAAGTTCATCAGGTTCAATAAGCATGATCTACCCTTAACAAAGCCAAATTGGGTCGAGTCAAGTATTTGAATGGCACCTATGTCCATGATGATTCTTTCCATGGCCTTGAAGATAAGGCTGATTAGGCTTATGGGTCTATAATTCCCAGAGTTGGTTGATGGACCCCCTTTGTGCAAGGGGATTACTGTTGCTGTTCTCCACTCTGTTGGAACAAAGCCAGTGCTCAGGTGGAGGTTAAAGAAAGCACTAAGTGGTTCCACTAGGTCTTGTTTTAGATTATTTAGTAAGCAGCCTGGAATATTATCTGGTCCCATAGAGGCCATGTTTTTGGCCTTGAAGAGTGCAGATATGACCTGCTCTTTGGAGATACTAGGTAAAAGACTGGAGTCAGGTATGCCTTGGGGTATGACTGGTGGGGACGGGGGTGATGTTTGCATCAAATCTGACAGCTAGCAGGTTGGAAATTTCCTCAGGTTCAGTATGAGAGGTACCATCCACTATAAGTTTGGCACATAACTGGGCTTTCCCTTTTCAATTTTGGATGTAGCTAAATAATGCCTTATGATTATCCTTAGCTAGGGGATGCTAATTTAGCTTCATAACTAGCTTTAGAGGACTTTACAAGATGTCTGATTTGCTTGTCCAAGTTGTGAAGGATATTCTTTTTCTGCTGAGTAAGTTCTTTCTTGTTCTTAGACATAAGTTTCTTCCTTTTGTTATATAACCTATTTATACTTGAGGTTCACAAGAGTGGCCTGTTTTTTCAGGAGGACCTGGTTTTGATCCAGTGAGATACAACCAAGTCTACATAGTTGTTTAGGTGATTATACATGGTATTTGTGTACTCCTCTGCATAGGAGTCATTGTTGGCTGTGTTAGCAGGGGGGTTTGAAACTTTTTATGCCATCGCCTAGTAGGCTATAGTTTGCTTTGGACAAATTTTTCTTTTTTTTTGCTCCTGTGGGAGTGTCAGTTTTGATTGTTACTTCGAATGAGTTAGATTTATGGTCTGACCTTATCAGAGAGGGCAACACCCAGGGGGTAGGGCTGTGATCCCCCCATGTTGGTGAATACTAAGTCTAGGACATTTGAACCCCTTGTGGGTGTGCAGACTAGCTGTTCCAGGGCATTTGTATTGGCAAAGTCCAGGAACCTCAGGGCAAGCATGTTTGTGTTCATGTATGTCGCCCAGTCGAAGGAAGGAGAGTTGAAATCTCTCATGACTAAAGTGTTTGGATGTATAGTGAATGACTCTAGGAAGTCCAGGTAGGCAGTGTACTTCTTTTGGCTCATGGTGGGGGACCTGTAGTTAGCAATGATGTGGTACGGTGTTTTACCTATAGTTAGTTGGACCTGAAGTAGTTCAAGAGAGTTATACTATGTAACTAGTCTCGAGGTATTTTTGGCTTTAATGAAGATGGATACACCTCCACCTTTGGCTCTTTCATGTGCATTTTGGAGTCTAAACTTATGGAAGGCATTGTAGCTTTGCGCCAACTCCCTGTGGCCCTGAACCATGTCTCAGTGACTGCACAGATGTCAGCAGCTTCCAAGGTGAGGAGTGTTTCCAGGGAGTGCAGTTTCCTGAACCATGTCTCAGTGACTGCACAGATGTCAGCAGCTTCCAAGGTGAGGAGTGATTCCAGGGAGTGCAGTTTCCTGTTTAGGGTCCTAGCATTAAGCAGCATAACCTTGAGTTTGTCTGAGTGGATTTTTTTACGTCAGAAAATTTGTTGTTTTGATATTGCCTAAAAAAGGCACTATGGGGGAGGCAAGTGCCTTTGCCAGTTTCTGAAAACCTAGAGGAGACACGTAAAGACCATCTCTGGCAAAGCAGCATGGTCTGTCAACCATGTCTTCCCAGACTGACAGCTACTGGATCCGTCTGGATTGACACCAGATGCTAAGCCAATTGTTGACGTCAATCATTTTTGTCTATATTGTGGCATCATCCTGGGTTTTGGTAGAATGCTTCTTAGAGCTAGAGTCATACCTACCTGGGGCTCATAATCTGACACTTCAGTCATGTCTTTCTTCATGTAGTCTGGAGGGGTACATCTTATGTCATTCACCCCAACATGTACTATTAGAGAGTCATCATTTTGATTGTTGTTAAGTGACTCGATTGAAATAGGTTGTACTTGGCTAACTGCCCTTATGGGCCATTTTAAGCCTAGACAATTATTCCATGTGAGAATCAGACTCTGCACTTTATGTGTGTAAGGTAAACACCTTAACCATTATGCCAACTTTTGAGGGTTCAATCTTACAAACTACAACCAGTATATATACCTGCTCTTAAGATTACACTACAGTTGGGAAAAGGCATATTCCCTGATCCTCACTTTACTGCAATCTTGCAGTGAAAAGGCCAATACATTTTGATCAGCAGATTTTTGGTTAGCTGCACTGGTTGTTTCACATATCAATGAATGGACTTGTCAACAAAAGATTCCGCTCATATATTATGTGTGTGTGTGTGTGTGTGTGTGTGTGTGTGTGTGTGTGTGTGTGTGTGTGTGTGTGTGTGTGTGTGTGTTTGTGTGTGCATAAGTGAGTACTTATTCAATTACAAGTAAATACATGGGGTATTGGTATATCTAAACTTACTAAATTGCTAACTCATCAGTGGCAATCCTGGAAATCTAAACCCATTGAAACAAAAATGTATGCTAACCATTTCTTCTCAGACATGTAGATGGTAAGACATACATTGTACTGTATGTTCTGTTACAGTTGTCAGTGATTCATTACATGTGGATTTTTCAGTTGGATCTCAGGTTGCCTGACCATGGTGATTTTTTTATATAACCAAGGGTTTGTGAGAGGGGTGAAGAAAATATGCTTTGCCAGAGATGGTCTTCACCTGTCTCCTCTAAGCTTTGGAAACTGGGAAAGGTGCTTGCCTTTCCCATAGTGTCATTTTTAGGCAATGTCAAAACAACATTAAAGCCAACCAATGTATAACTAAATAAACAGCTCTTTGCATCTTTTCTTCACCCCTCCCACAGAGCCCATAGTTATATAAAAACACCATGGTCAGGCAACGTGAGAGCCAACTGAAAGGTCCACATGTAATGAATCATTGACGACTCTAATAGAACATACAGTACAATGTACTTCTTACCATGCACATAGCTAGAGAGCAAAGGTAGCACTTGCTTTGGGTACAAGCTGTTAGGGGACATGATCAGCACTGTGGAAGATGTGCAGCTGTCAGTGTGACTCAGTGGTGCAATCACTGTATCCGTATTGTTGGTTAGTGAGGCACAAATGCCTGGGTGAGCAACTCATTTGGTTCTCCAACTCTGGAGGACATTTTTTTACTTCTCATTTCTGATTGAGGCAGACACCAACTGTGGGATTGCACAAGGTGCCTAATGATAAATCTACAGCTGTGATCTACAGAGATATATTTCAAAGGGAGACTCACAAATTTAGGCAGTATCATAAAATACACAGGTAGTATCTACCATACAAAACTGCAGCATAACAGCGAACATATAATCATGCTTATATCAAACATGTACTTAAAAAAGGGTTTGTGAGAGGGGTGAAGAAAATATGCACAAGGGGCAGGGGGAAGAGACACACATTGTTGATTAGAGGGAGACAGTGGCTCAGGACATATGAAACACAGGCAGATTTCACATTTATACTTTGAGTGAATTGGTGTTCAGTGAAGAACATTTCGAAAATTTGGAAAAATGTATGTTCTTTGTTCTACTGTTAGAGCAGATTTAAGTACAACCATATTAGAACTAACATTGGTTACTCATAAATTGAACTTAGCATATTTTTGTAGGGTAGAGCTTATAGAAACAGAACATAGTCCCTACAGAAAAAAGTGTATGTTCAACATCTTACTCTGCAGTTCATTAGTAACTTTTGAAAAGGTTAACTAATAATTAAAGTATTCTGTCAGAACCACCAAATAAAACATTTTATAATCTGAATAAAGAGCAAAACAAGTACTTGATAGTTTAAGGGAACTGGGCAATTTGTGCTTCATGAAGGCATACAAAGGAAGTGGCACTGTTATTATGAGCAATGAACAATATTGGGGGGCAATGTATGTTTTACAGAATAACAAAACTACATACCGAGAGGTCTCTATATGTCAGATTAACAGAACATACAAAAGCATTGATTTTCAGCTGTAGAACTATTTGGCAAATGGTGAATGCAACATGGAATTGTATGAATTATTTTTTGTTGCGTATTCTAGGATAGGTCACATATTTGGCATTGCAAAATGCATAAAAACATTAATATGCCTCCCATGAGATCTATAATTTCTGCTCATGCACCTAATATTGAGTTGATTGCAATGTTTCTTGACAAAAGTTTGCAACCATATTTGCAGTGTTTTTTCTTTAGTTAAAGACTCTTGGCACTTTTTAACAGAGGTAAAAGAGTTTTCTGCGTTTAAAATGGATTTTCAAAACATGATTCTAGTTACTACTGACATTGTACCATTGCACATCTCTATTCTTTTAAATGAAGGGGTGGATATGTTAAGATTCTTTTTGGATAAAAGCACAGGTTTGAAAAAAAAAATTATCAGCGTTCTATGTTCTTTGGTTGAAATAATGTTAGAAAACAGCTTTCTTGTATTTCATGACAAGTACCTGCTATCAAGTGTCAGAAATTGCTGTGGGACAGAGATAGCCCCTGTTTTTATTAATTTAGTTTTAGTAGAGTGTGAAAAGAGTTTATAGGGCGGCCACGGTAGTGCAGTGGTTAGCATTGCCGCCTCACAGCAAGAGGTTCTCCGGTTCGATCCTCGGCTGGGGTGCCTTCTGTGCGGAGTCTGCATGTCCTCCCTGTGGTCGCGTGGGTTTCCTCCGGGTGCTCCGGTTTCCTCCCACATCCCAAAGACATGCTTCAGGTGGATTGGACACTCTAAATTGGCCCTAGGTGTGTGTGTGAGTGTGCCTTCTGTGGAAGGTTGGGCGCCGGGCTGGCAACTCGACACTGTAAAACTCCACTGCCAATCAATGTGCGGACAAGGTGATCCGCTGTGGCGACCCCTAACCGGGAAAAAGCCGAAAGAAGAAGAAGAGTGTGAAAAGAGTTTATGCATAAATTGTAATTGTTTAGACATGTTTTTTATTCTCATTTTGTTGATGACAATATGGAATGTTTCAGAGAATGAATCAAAAAAGTTATTTTCAAGATTGAACCAAGGTTCTAAATTCTTTAGGTTTACCGATAGTTATGAGTTTGAACAAAAGGCTTATTTGGATGTGCTGCTTAGTAAAAGTGAGACACGCGGTAGTTTTGAATCATCTATTTAACATTTGTAAGTTCATATTTGCATCATCAGAGTTGCCACTCAACACATACTAAAAACAATATTATTGAGTCAGTTTGTGAAACGTAGCTGGTTGACCTCTTAAGAAGGCAAATTTCTTACAGAAAAAAAATGTATTATATATTTTTTCTGTATATAGAAGTTACCCATATAAATTGATCAGAGACAGTAAGGAAGAAGTATCATGTAAAAGACAACCGTTTGTGCTCTGACTTTTAAAAGGCTTTTATTTCATTCAGGACAATTCAGTTAGTGAGGGGACTATCAATCTATTCATTTAATGCATTCAGTTGATACATGGTATTATAAAGATTATTGTTGAAAATAATTGGAAAATATGAGGAAATAGTAACCTTAAAAACGTTGTAGGGGAGCATCCAAAGTTCACCAGCAAAAATGTGGTATAATTCAAAATATTTGCTTGAAAAGTCAAATAAAGAATGTCCGTTTTCCTCTAACAAGAAAGTGACTGTCCCCTGTTTCAGCTGGAAACAGTGAAGGTTCACTTTCTTCTTCCCTCTACTTTGAAGCAATGAATGTACAATACTTTGTTAAAGTTAAGGCAACATTTACCCGT
>NC_056741.1:636566705-636599205 GCF_019279795.1 Protopterus annectens | reverse complement strand
TCACAATATTTTTCCATGTGCTGCTAAGAGCACAGTGACATTCTAGGTTGACATTCTATAATCTTTTTCAGACTGTTTGATTTGTTTTATGACCTTTGCATTACGTCACATCTTCTTCCTATTTAGATTTTTTGTAATAACTTATAATCTTTGTGTGGATATTTTCCACTCATCCATGATCCTTTTCATTGCTTACACAAAAATACAAAAATACCTCTAACATTTACATGTAATCCATTCAAGAAAGTCTGTTTACTACAGCCTATGTTAGTTTCTAAGTTGTGTCTTATTTTAATTTGTTGTTATATAGTTTTCAATCTTCTTCACCTCCTAACAGTTAGTGGCAAGAAAGACCAAAGCTAACAGTTAGCAAACTATAGCAGTTCATCAGGGTCCCTCAGTTCTCCTGACAATTAGCTGTTAATTAATTCTGAAAATGTTAGGGTTAGAGCCTGTTGGAGTATCTTGTGATTTGGAGATATCATAGGTTCATAGGTTCATAGGTTCATACTAGGCTATCTGCCCGAGGGCATTTACAAGCCTAGCCCATCGTTTTGTGGCTTACGCCACCCCTTTAGTATGGGGAACTATACCCATTATTTTGCTGTGCCTCTGTCAAGCAGTGACACTGAGGTAATCCCTGGGGTATATTTGCGATCTCCCATCCATTGGTCAAGATTTCTCTTGAACAAGGCCAGCGAGGTGCTCTGCCTCACATGTACCGGGATTTTGTTCCACAGCATAGGGAGTCTTTGGGTGATGAATCTATCCCTCCAGCATGTCCTATTAATAGCCGTGTCGAGGTTTAAGTCTCCCGCCCTTGTGGCTCTGATGGATCTAGATCTTTTGAGGTGAAGCATATTCATCAAATCTGGGTTTGACATGGCCTTGTATGTTAGGCAAAGGTCACCTCTGAGCAAGCGGTAAGCGACTGAATAGAGCTGGAGTTCTTTCAGTCGGGCAGCATAGGATAGATTTTTGAGACCCTTTATCCTTTTAGTGAGGAACTTTTGTGGCCTCTCCAGCTGCTGCAAGTGTCGGGTCAGATACATTCCGAATGGGGCATTGTACTCAATCATTGGTCTGATGAGTGATGAGTAAAGGGAGACTATAACCTCCCTTGATCTAGATGAGAATCCCTTCATGATAAGGTGGGCAATGTAGAAGGTCTTCCTAACTACTTTAGCTACATGGGTGTCGAATGACAGACTACTATCAACCTGGGTCCCCAGGTCCCTGATAACTTCTTCTGTGCTCAATGGATTGCCACCTATTTGGTAGCTAGGGGTAACCTTGTTTTTCCCGAAGGGTATGACTATGCATTTTTTGGCATTTAACTTTAGGCCGTGGCTCTGGCACCAGTTATCCGTTTCTGTGAGACCCTTCTGAAGGATATCTGTGTCAGATGTGTTTTCTACTATGGCGCCCAGTTTGCAGTCATCTGCAAACTTTGTCAGCCATAACCCTCCTGTGTTTGCTTGTACTTCGGAAAAGTAGATGCCAAACAAGAGTGGGCCCAGGACTGAGCCCTGTGGGACACCACTTGTGACAGGCTTTGAGTCTGACATGGCGCCAGCAACTCTGACCCTGTGGGTTCTGTCACTCAGCCAGTTTGCAACCCATCTTGTGATGTATGGGTTAACATTTAAGCTGATGAGTTTTTCAATGATACCCGAGTGGGGTATTGTATCGAAGGCCTTAGCCAGATCGAGGTAGGCTGTATGGACTGCCTTTCCCTCATCAATGGCTTTGGTGACTGTTTCAAAAAGTCAACCAAGTTTAAAAGGCATGATCTGCCTTTGACAAAGCCAAACTGGGTTGGATCCAAAGTCTGCAAATTCCCTATGTCTTTATTTATGAGGTCCATTATGATCCTCTCCATGGCTTTGCAGATAAGGCTTGTCAAGCTAATGGGCCGGTAATTTCCAGGGTCGGTGGAGGCACCGCCTTTGTGAAGTGGGACCACAGTTGCAGTGCGCCACTCCCTGGGTACGTATCCAGAGGTAAGACTTTGATTAAACAGCTGTCCTAGCTGTGGGTTTAATTCCTCATTGAGTTCATGGAGCACACAGCCGGGGACACCATCAGGTCCCATGGATGCTGTGTTTTTTGCTTTGGAGAGAGCAGTTCTCACTTGGGCGCTGGAGATGTTTGGGGGGCTGCAATCGTTTGGTATAGATATCTCTCCTTTTGGGTGGGAGGGGGGGAGAAGTTTGCACTGAACCTGTCAGCCAGTATGTTGGCAATGTCTGTAGGATCAGTAATCTTCACATCATTTTGAACTAGTTCTGAGCATATCTGGGAGTTTCCTCCTAGGTTTCTAACATAGCTAAAGAAGGCCTTATGATTGTCTTTTGAGTCTTTAGCTAATTTTCTCTCGAAATTTGCTTTGGATGATTTTATGAGAGCTCTTAGTTTTTTACTTATAGTGATCAAGGGTGTCTTACCTTTTAAGGATTTTGCTCTATCTTGTAGTAGCTTCCTCCTTTTGTTGTAGAGTTTGTTTATGGCTGGGGTCCACCAGACTGGACGCTTGCCTTTGGTACAAAGAGTCTTTGTTTTGCTTGGGATTGCCTTATCCATGCAGTCCTGCAGGTGCTGGTAGAAGGCATTTGTAAGTGATTCAGCGGCTTGAGTACTGTTTTCCACGCTCGGGGCCTTAAAGGAGACCACACTAGTCTTTAGAAGTGTGAAGTCGGCTTTTGAGAAGTTCTTTACTGTGGTCTTTTTATTTCAGGTGGGGTGGGATGAGGACCTCCAGCGAGATTAGTTTGTGATCTGATCTCACCAGTGAGGGGTATACTTCCGGTGTTGAACATTGTGCTCCCATGTTCGTGATGATGAGATCAAGTATGTTATCTCCTCTTGTGGGGATGGTGACTAGTTGTTCCATGGCATTTGAGTTTATGAATTCCAGGAACTTTTGGGCTAGGGTGTTTGGGCTTGAGTAGTGTTCCCAGTCTATATTTGGGTAATTGAAGTCACCTAGTATGATGGTGTTTGGTGATACATTTATCCCCTCTAGTGTTTTCAGGAAGGCCATGTGAGGTTCCTGAGTTTGAGAGGGTGGCCTGTAACATGCTACAATTTGCAGAGCAGTCTTGCCTACGGTTAATTGCACCTGGATGGTCTCCGATGCATCATGCATTGCCACCAGTCTTGAGGTGTGGGTGTCCTTGATGAATATGGATACCCCCCCTCCTTTCTTGGTATTTTCCTGATTTTGGGGCCGGAACGCATGATATGAGGTAAAACCTGATAGCGCTGGGGTGCTCTCAGGAGCCTTGAACCAGGTTTCTGTCACAGCACAGACATCGATGTTCTCCATACTGAGAAGGGCCTCGAGTTCGTGCATTTTGAGATTTAGACTTCTGGCATTGAGCAGCATTACCCTTGGTTTTTTTTCCTTTTTTGTGTTCTAGGGTGGTAGGTTTAGAATTTGAGCCTTGCCTAAAAAAGGCACTATGGGGGTGGCAAGAGCCTTTGCCAATATCCGGAATCCCAGGGGTGACAGGTGCAAGCCGTCCCTTGCGAAGCAGCGTGGCTTGTCCAGCATGTCATCCCAGGCAGACAGATACTGGATCCCCTTTGAATGACACCAGTGTTTAAGCCAATTGTTAAAGCTGATCATCTTATCTCTGTATTGTGGCATCATTCTTGGTGAAGGTAGGATACTGCTCAAGGTCAGGGTCATACCTGCCTGGGCTACATAATCAGAGAGCTCCTCAATGTCTCTTTTCATGTAGTCCAAGGAGGTATCAGAAGATATAATTCACTTTTGTTTGTTGTACATATTGAACTTAATCTCATAATAACTTCAGACTGGTCTTTTACAGAGTTTTTCAAAAGGCAAATAAAACAATTTTAACTCTTTTTGTTTTTCAGTAAGGAAGAGGGGCTGATCAGACTTTAAAGAATTCTGGTTGCAGGAACAAACTCAACTGATGTTTTTGCCATTAGAACCATTTGTCATACCAAACGCGGTTCCACACTGTCAAGGTCATCCCATTCCCTCCATCCTGCATTGCTCTTCTAGAAGGTTAAATAGGCCCTTGGACCAGCTCACTCAACTGTGTAACTAATAAATAAAATAAACAAAGATTCCAGTTCTTTCCTGCTGCAAGAAAGTACACAATCAGTAACCTCATGATGCCTTTTGATTCCTGTGATCATTAGATGCTACCAAAAGGTATGTTTGCATGGGGGGTAGTTCATGACACCACCAGGAGGAGTCATAACAAATATTGAGAACTTTCACATGGTCAGGTTCTTCCAAAAACATAAAGAAAAGACTTTGACTTTGTGACCTTTCTCTTCAAGTAAGTCTTTTTCAAAAATTAAAGCAGTTGAAACATCACTGACATGAGATGGCACAAGGATGCACATTTATCAGAAGGTGACCACTCATCCTATTTTAAAAAAGTTAATGCAGAAGCAGCTTTCTTGTGGGGACTTCCACCCCAAGCTTTCCTACTCTTATAGTTGTACTCCCCAATCCCAGTCACATGCCCAGGAAGTTATTCCTTTTCCCCTCCTTGGACATCTGAGTTATTGCCACTCCCAGTTCTGGTTCCATTTTCATGAGCACATATACCTCATCCTTCCTAGAACTATAAACATCATAATTGCAGAGACTCATTATGATCACTTAGTGGAAAGGCGTGCATTTATTCTTTGATTATGAAGTGTAAGTTATTCATTTCATGTGATCTTGTAATGCTTTTTGTTTGGTACACTGTATCACAATTGTGTAGAGACTTCTTTTCGTAGGACTCCACTGAAACTAGGAGCATTTCCAATTAACAAATATAATAAACAAATAAATAAATAAATGTGGCCTTCCTGGCTCTCCTCAGACATTTGCTCTGGTCTTGTTAGAATGATGCCACTTCCCTAAATGTTAATATGTAAGTGTAAGCCCAGCTGATGTCTTTTCATCTGGCTACTAGCATCATTTATGTTGATGTTAGATTTCCAGACATCTGTCACTCTACAGACAGAAGTACAGCTGTTATTCCCGAGCACCATTCAGCTGTTGTTGGCACTTTACACTTAGTCTTTTACAAAGCCTCCCGTGTCTGTTTCATAGTTTTAGCATGTCATGCAAAGATTTTCTGCACTACCTTCCTATTTTAGGGATAAGGATATGCTACAACTGGAGTCTGCCTTTCCGACCAGTGTCTTCCATCCTTCCATCTTGGAGGCTACACCATCAAAGACCCACAATCAACATGTTATACATGAGAGCAGTTCTCCTGTCTCCCAAGGTACATGAGGTTTCTGTTTAATTTGACAATATGTAGT
This sequence comes from Protopterus annectens, assembly GCF_019279795.1. Taxonomy (NCBI): domain Eukaryota; kingdom Metazoa; phylum Chordata; order Ceratodontiformes; family Protopteridae; genus Protopterus; species Protopterus annectens. Next base: position 636,593,901 of record NC_056741.1, on the reverse strand, counting down.
AGCCAAATAAAGGATTACACATTCAAGCCCGTTGTGTTTAGAAGCAATACCGTTTAGATTTCACAAAAGGTTAAATTTTTTTAGCAGAAAGGCTGAACAGGCATTTCCTCTTTTTTCATGAATGGTCAATCAGACCTTCCAAAGCTAAGACGGTTTTCAAAACATGGGGTTGCCCAATTTTCAAATTCTTTGCCTTACCAGCTAATGCCAAGCCTTTGAATTTTCCACTCCCCCAGCATGGAAAAAGCAAAAATGTATTAACACACCCTTGGCAGAAAAGTCTCATTATGTGTTCCTTACCCCTCTGATGACCAGTTTTTTTTTCTCAAAACAAAAGTGAGTCTGACTGACCCTTGTTGGCCCATATAACCATATTCCAATCCTTCAGACTACCTCATCATTCTCCATCTGTACTTCCCTTGTCACATGTCTCTGCTTATTTATCTTTTTGGAAAACTCCCCTTGATCTATGTTCCCTATGACTAATTGCAAGGTGTAGACTGTTCCTTATTTTACCAGGTCATCTTCACATATAGACTAATAGACTAATCACTTTTCTTAGAATTTATCAGAAACCTTATACTCAAAACATGTATCAGGAGAAATTAAATCAGCGATCCCTTCTTTTCTCACAACTCTTTTGTGTTACAGTAACTTCTGGTCTAAGACCTTCATCTATTAAAGTTCACCTTGCTGCAATTTCTAACTTTCTTATGGATCAGGAAGGTAAACCCTTAGCCATGCTTAAACTATGCAAAGCCTTTTTAAAATGCCTTCTTTCTATGGCCTCCTCTCCCTGATCTAGTATTACACAGAGAAATATAATTTAGACTGGAAAGGCTGAACTTACTCCACTTTGAGCCTGCAACTTTTGTCACTTTCAAACATCTACTGTATAGATAATGTGCAGTAACTTCTGTAACTATACTGTTAAGTGTATACTGTACATGCTAGATTACATATATCTTATGTTGATTATTAATATTCTAATGTTTTTCCTGGATGGTATTATTGTTAAGTTTCATGTTAATTAGATACTCCTGGCTGAGTTTGAAAAGGTACAGCTAGATCAGCACTTTACCTAGTTAACAAATAGCAAGCAAACAAACAAACAAACAAACAAACAAACAAACAAACAAACAAACAAACAAACAAACAAACTGTGGCTGGAAAAGTATTTCTCATAGGAATAACTTCAATTATGCTGCTTTTTGGAGCTTCGTGCCTTGTCTGTATATTTGCCTTACCTGTGCTTCTATAAATGTTTCCTTGCACACAGCCCTTCCTTCATACCCATAGTAACCAAAGAGGAAAAGCTTTTGGACACAACTGATACCCATAGGCAGCTTAATTACTATGTAAGCACAATGCATTACCTTAGAAAGTATGATCAAGTGTCTGTGTCCTTCGCAGAGAAAACATTTACTGTGAAAAAAAACCCTGCAATGTTGTCCCATAGCATACTCTACCAAGGCTAATTATTTGTTCTTGGACTTCTTCCTTAATGTTACATTAGATAATACCTGTGCCATGGCTATTTGGTCAGTTCTGCAATACATGCGGGATATGAAATGTAGGTCCAGATCATTATTTGAAGCTAGTGTCATCTATATACTTTTTTACTGTATGTAGGTTAGTCACCTCTATACTGACTTACCTGCAAAACTCCAGCTTCAGCTTCCCAGTAATCCAAAGACTGTACAAACTTGAAATTAACAACTGGCTAACATATGAACTTAAAGCTCTTCTACAATTCAGAGACAAGGTTTGGAATTCTTGGAAAACACTTCTTACTCCTATAAACAGACTGCTAAATAAGCTATACATTGTCATAAAAATCACTTGATGAAATCATACAAACTTCACTAATGAAATCACCAAACAATTTCGGAAATAAGTCATCTGTCTTACAGGATAAAAGAGCCTTCCCTCCATGAATTCCACATCCTCACAATTTTCTGCCTCTGATTTCCTTTCTCATTTCATCAAACTTCTGAGCTCTTTCTCTAGCCAGTCCCAAACTGCACCTGATGCTCCCATGTTTTCTCCTTACATCCCTTCATTCTACTTCCGAATTATCACAGCCAAGGACATCTATGCTCTGCTTGAACAGATTGAACTTGACAGCTCCCCTGGTACTGATAACTTTCACCCATGGTTTAATTACCACTGTAGAGCACTCTTGAAAAACATCTACAGTGTGTATATTACACAATATTAGATGGAATATCTGGAAAAATGCCATTGTAAAACCTCTCCCTAAGAAAGCTAGTCCCTCCAATTCATCAGACTTTCGGTCCATTTCTAAAAATTCCATCAAATTACTCTATTTGCAGCTCACTCAATACACAAACCAGTACCAACTTCTCTCTTAAAAGTAGCATGGCTTTTGGTCTGGTTGTAGTACTTCCACAGCTATCTGTACACTCAGTGATAACATACTTCTTGGAATGGACAAAGCCCTAATTACTGGCGCCATTTTTATTGACCTGACCAGAACCTTTGATTTTGTTGCTCACTCAGTTCTCCTAGACTATCTCACTGAAATAGGCATTAGTGATGACTCACTTCCCTGATTCAAAACTACCCGTCTGTTACTTTTCAGTAAATTTCTGTTCATTAACCTCTACATCAATCCCACTGCAGAAATCTGTTCTGTCACCTCTCATCTTTTTTATCTACTTTAACAAACTTCCTTTTGACTTACCCCATCTTCCTCTCCTGCTTTATGCTGATGACATGGTCCTATTCTTCTCCAACTATTCAGTTTCTTCTCTTGATCTAAAACTTCAGGCTGATTTTCATGCCCTTATTCAATGGGTCAGTGATAAACAATTACTACTAAACAACTCTAAATCAAAAACAATGCTATTTGGCATGAGGCAAATGCTCACTTCTATCTTCAGGCCTCTAAAAATCCTCAATCATCTTAATAACATTATTGAAAATGTCGCTCCATTCAAACACCTAGGGATTTGGTTAGACCCCTTCCTAAATTTCCAACTCCATCTGTACTACACACATAGACAAAAATCAACTCTTTCCTATTCTGGGCTAATAGAATCTCCCCTATTCAGACCCTGTAAGTATCTTACTGGCACAACTAGAATGCTGTCTACCTCTAACTGCTGCAGGTTTTTAAAGAAAAGCTTCCACCATTCAGTCCACTTCAAATGCCATTTGCAGATTCATCACTCCCTCTCTAAGAAATGAACACCACTGCAAACCATTGAAAAAGCTAACTGGCTACCTGTGAAACATGCTGACTTTCTACTTGCCTCACAACTACCAGACTAGTCAGAATTGCACCAACATACATTAGGCATCTTAACCATCCATGTCCTCTCCTCCAAACCTCCGAATAGGCTTCAGTGCACAGACCATACTTTCTCAGTTCTTCTTTCATAAAGATTATTCTTCTGACCCCATTTTCTGATCTGAAGTAAAAGCACATTTCAAGACTCTAATAAAATGCACCTGCTATCTCTCTGGTCATATAGTTTAACCTCTTCCTTTCTTTCTTCCAGTGACATACTTTGCGCCAGCTCTGTTTTTGATTGTGATTCTTTCAGCATGCCAAATCTGATTTCCTCTCTGTATATAATGCATGAATGTATTGTGTTTTTTTCAGTCACTCTGTATATAATGTAATTTATCTGTTGCATTTATACCATGGAGCCAACTATGATATTCACTTTGTACATAATATACGTATGTACTGCATTTTGTCATTCACTCTGTGTATAATGTCATGTATATATTGTGTTTACCCCTGCTTTGACACTGAAATAGGTCCAATGTGACTAGTGCTCTACCCTGGTTAACAAATTAAAAATAAAATAAATAAATACATGGTGACATTTATCCACTAGGACTGAGCTGGGGATTCTGTTCTGATAGTTCCTGTTCATATACCTGGTCACCATAATGCTAGCCCTGTGAGAAGAATTCTAGCAAGGTCAGTATTAATGGCAGACATTATTTTTATATCTGACTTTTATATCAACAAGGGTTTTTACTTTAAGGTGCCTTTCAGATTGAAAACCACAGATTTAAAATATAATACCACTAAGAACGATGTTCAGAATTATTAAATTGCTAAGATCAGTTTATAATCTATTGTTAAAATAATAAATAAAATAACATGTGGTAAGTATCCAGTAGTGGGTGACACAGTGGCACAGTGGATAGCTTAGTCACCTCACAGCAAGAAGTTTCCTGGTTCGATTTTCAGCTGGGTGCTTTATGTGTGAAGTCTGCATATCCTCATTGTGTTTGCATGTGTTTCCTGTGGGTGCTCCAGTTTCGTCCCACATTCCAAAGACATGTAGTAGATGGACCGGACACAATAAATTGGCCATAGGTGTGAGTGTGGTGTAGAAGAACTACTACAGCAAGGCTAACCACCCAGCTGTGTAAACCTTGGTGATAGATGATTCTCACTGTTGAAGTAACACCCCAACCCCATGTGCAAAAATAGGAAAAAAGGGGTTGGGTATGGATGGATGGTAAGTATCCAGTAGACTATGTTTGTGTTCAAAATTCATAAAAAGAATTTGAGTTGTAAGTAGTTTTAGGAGGAGAATTAAAATTCTTGATGGTTATTATTTGATATAAGAGGAAGACTGTTTAGTAATTGATACTTAGTCTGCTCTTTAAATCCATTCAGCACTCTAGTTTCTCTTCAACCATCCCTTCCACTTCTACTTTCTTAATCTATTCCATGCTTCTTTCATGCCTCAGTGGATTCCCACTCAACCACCAATTCCAGTAGTCAATTCAGTGGGTCTACAGATCCCAATGTAAAGAAGCATTTCTTCATATATCAGGAGTACTTGACCCCTATGACCTGCTGCCTTTATGATGTTTGTCTCCCCTTCCTATTCAGGTTGGCTCAATTACACCTCTAAGGCTTGATCATGTGCAATAGTATTGTGTCTTCATCCCAATTTCTTTTCTAATCTCTAATGAGAAGATCTCTAGCTCTCCTAGACTCTGGTCATATTTTTTCTGTTTCATCGCATGACAACTTATGGAGCATTCATTTGGATTCCTTGCAACCTAATGATCTTCTCCTTGAATGGTCTCCAGGAATACGCAAAATATTCAAGGTGTGATCTGACCCTGGTCCTTGTAGAGTGGAAGCTTTGTCTCATTGCGTCTGGAGTCTCTCAACCTGAGGTTACACTCAGCATTCTCATTGATTGCTTCTACTGTCATCTCACTCTGCTACTGATGGCCCTTTCCAATGGGATTAACATCCTCATATCAAGTTTCTGCTTTGGTGCCATTATCTCAACTTCTATTACTGATATTTTATACTGGCATTGTTTCTGTGCTCACATGCAGTGTTTTATAGTTGTCTATAATGAACCTCACGTTCATCTACCTGCCTACTCAGTCAGACCTCCAAACCCTTCTTTGGACTCTTCTCTGTATCTTCTAGTGCTGCACCAACTTTTGTGCCACCAGTGAAGTGGTTGATCCTGTTCATTATTCCCCTAGATAAACAGAAACAAATATACTGTAGAGTGGCAGATGAATGACAAGTCAATGAAGTACTCAACTAGTCACTTTCCTTATTTCTTAAATAGCACTTCTCACCAGAACACTCTGTCTTGAAGAACCATGTAGTTCTCTGGTTCAGCAATCCTGGTCCTACCTGCAACTTCTGCAGTACTCCTGGCAATAAGGAACTAGGTAATGAATTCATATTGGTCATTTTACTGGAGATGGTTATCCTCCAGGAAAAGCTAGAATGATTTCACAAAGGATCTGTTTCCACGACTTTCCCCACCACTACTGTTAGGCTGAAAAAAGACCTGCAGTTCACCATATTTTTCATGGCCCTTCCCCATACAAGGGTACCGCAGTTGTTGTCCTCTAGTCATCAGACTTCTGCAATTGTCAGTGAGAATCTGCAAGCACAAATTGGCCAGATTTTTAAGGACCATTGGAAGCAGCTCATTCATTCCCCAGTGCATTATCTTCCCTAACTGCAGAGGGTCCATCCACCACCACTGCTGTCTTTGTCCTTGTGATTGTCCTCTGCTCCCCTCATTATGCCTTACCTTCCAAGCCTAACACCCCTATACTTTACTTTTGTGGTCTGAAACACCAGGTTTACTATTGAACTGGCAAAGTTCCTGTGCTCAACCAGCATGTGGTTGAAAGGCACTTTTCCAATGGGCAGAATGCTGAACAAGAAAACATCAACTACACTACAGCGAATGGGTAGTGTAGGTTGATTATCTTATCTGAGTTCAGTAATGGGAAAGGATATTGCGGTTCAGTGAGGTACAGGGAATTAACCTATTACCTCACTGTAGTGCGATTGCTGATTTGGTATATATAATTTGCAGGGGCATGGGGGTGCAGGGGGGCTTGCCTCCCTGTAAAATAGTAAAATACATGTACCACTGACAGTGGAATGTCATGGTAAGTTAAGCTGCATAGCATGGGTGACTGACGCCACCTCTTGCTATGTTGAATACATTGAACTACGGGTGTTGATGTATTCAGTTTTGACTTGGCTGCCATTTCGACGTACGGATTCAGCATTTTGGGTCGATATTGTGACAGGTTGACTGATGCAGTTTTGTTAATTCAACAGTAAACCAAACACCAGTATTCATTAAGTTCCTCTTTTTATTTGTTTTTCTCTGATCACCTTGGTATTTTTGCTCAGCCTGTCAAGGACTGTGGCTCCCTTCTTTCTTTTTTCTATATGTCTACAGAAGCCTTTGTTCTTCCCTTTGATCTCTTCTTCCAAATTTTATTGATTTGCACCTTTGTCACCTTCACTTCCTTTGTTGCCTTTCTACTTGCCTCTTTCTACTGTGTCTCTTCCACTATCCCTCCTCTTTCTTTTCACTTCTTTCATGTCCTATCTTATATGCACATGTCCCTTCCCCTCATACTCTTATCTATTGTCCCAATTACTTCATCCCTAACCAATCCTTATACCATTCCTGTAGACTGTTTACAGTCTCAGTTTGCCTCTTGCCCCTGATGTCATCTTTGATCCTCTCCTCATGTTACAATAACACACTAATGTTTTATACCATCATTTGTCTTTGCATTCTTACCTTCCCTCAAATATAGCATAATCACTGCTGACTAGTGGTGCTTTCCCCTTAGAATGTGTGACCCCTTGTGCCTTATTTAGGACATCATTTATGTTTTATCCTTTCTGGTAGTCCCAAACCAGTTAGTGGAACCATTCATGGTCAGGCACCTGATTTAATTCCCACTCTGTTTCTACCTTGGAAATCAGAATCTCCCTTTCTGTTCCTATCAGATAGGGATTCCCCATGAGTATGAACTTAGCCCCCTTACCCCACGCCATTGCTTTCTTCCCACTGAAGTGTCCAGGTTTGATACAGTGTATAAATACACCCAGTCTACCCCTTCTTCTACATAAACTACCAAGGAACTTATCCTTCTGGCCACTCTCTTGCTCATTTCAAGAGATTAGGCTCTTCCTCCTCTGTGGCTTTGCCTTCGATGTCCTCTTTAATGAATGTTGTTAATACACTTTCATTTATTCTGTTTCTGTCATTCTTGAACAATGTACACTCAGGTACCTCCCTGTCTCTTCTCTTTCCACCAGTGCGATACTAGACATGTCTACCTTCTCCTCCTGCATCGCTAATTGTTGCTCTCCCATTTTCCAACTAGGCACCCTGGAGTGCATTGTAAAACTACTCTGCCTTACTCATAGTCACCCTTGTCTGTTTCATCATTATGATCTTTCTCTGTTTTTTAAATTCTGTCTACCACCTGTGTACCTTTCTTTTCTGTTATTGTAATATCCTTCCCTTCCATCTGACTTTAAAGGTATAATTATGGTCATGCTTTAGTGAAACTCTAATCTAGTGATCACTTCATAAAAAAATTCAAATTGCCCCAGAATGAGCCATTTAGGGTAATATCCAAATCACAGGACTTAAGCTCTATCTGCTGCATCACTGTCACAATTCACAGACTCTGGTATGACATAGACAACCTAGAAAATAGAAGATATGCTATCTGACAAAATTCTATCAGGGAAAGAGTGACAAGGAACACAGTAAGAAATGACTAGGGCCGCAGTTTTGACAAACAGCTGTGCAGACAGCATATTCTTTTTAAATAGTAAATGTTTTTTGTGTAGACAGACTGGATTGTGTAACCTATGCACTATGAAAGTCTGTGCTTGTCCTTGTTTACAGCTGAGCTTTTCCCCTAGAAAGGAGCTTTGTATCTGTCAATAAATTTCAATCTGCTGTACTATAATGGCTGTTGAAGCAACGTTTGTGCTCATGTCTGCATTTTCTCCATTTAATCTTCAATCTATTTCTTGCCCAATTTCCTAAGAAAGCCGTCAGATCAGAAATTACTGGATATGATTTTAAGGGCTGTATCTCTTTCAATAATCTAATACCTCACTCGTTTTTTTAACTTCAAACAGATACAATTTTCCCCAGGATTTATTGCTTTCTCTCTCTCTCTCTCTCTCTCTCTCTCTGACTATCTATCTATCTATCTATCTATCTATCTATCTATCTATCTATCTATCTATCTATCTATCTATCTATCACAGAAAGATGAAGTTATAGCATAAGGAAACATTATCAACAAAATAGGAAAGAACACTCAAGTAACTACAAAACAAGATGCAATCAATAAACTGGTCAAGAGACAGAGATGGAAGATTAAGAGACATGGAAAGTAGGAGTGAACAGAAGTAAAAAAAAGAAGGTGAGAGTAAGGGATGTTAGGAGAGCAGATGGGATAGAGGGAACACTGAAGATCATATGTACAAAGGTGAGAGTAAGGGATGTTAGGAGAGCAGATGGGATAGAGGGAACACTGAAGACCATATGTACAAAGGTGAGAGTAAGGGATGTTAGGAGAGCAGATGGGATAGAGGGAACACTGAAGACCATGTGTACAAAGGTGAGAGTAAGGGATGTTAGGAGAGCAGATGGGATAGAGGGAACACTGAAGACCATATGTACAAAGGTGAGAGTAAGGGATGTTAGGAGAGCAGATGGGATAGAGGGAACACTGAAGACCATATGTACAAAGGTGAGAGTAAGGGATGTTAGGAGAGCAGATGGGATAGAGGGAACACTGAAGACCATGTGTACAAAGGTGAGAGTAAGGGATGTTAGGAGAGCAGATGGGATAGAGGGAACACTGAAGATCATATGTACAAAGGTGAGAGTAAGGGATGTTAGGAGAGCAGATGGGATAGAGGGAACACTGAAGACCATGTGTACAAAGGTGAGAGTAAGGGATGTTAGGAGAGCAGATGGGATAGAGGGAACACTGAAGACCATGTGTACAAAGGTGAGAGTAAGGGATGTTAGGAGAGCAGATGGGATAGAGGGAACACTGAAGACCATATGTACAAAGGTAGACATTGCATGCAGTATTTAGAACAGGAAGATGACAATAATGTTTAAAAAGATATTTTTCCATAGCACATATGAATCTCTGATTCTCAATGAAATCACTAATCATTTCATTAACTTCCTACTCTTGGCACTGGGTATATTAGGCTTACAGCAAGGGATATGGTTAAGTACCTCAATTTTAACAATTGAATTTACAAATATTAAACCAGTAATTGGACTGTCATTATATATGTACACTGCTGGTGATATTTCACCTTTTAGTTGAACAATAGTAATGCTGTTGACTCACTTGCTATTCATTGCTTTTATGGTACTGCAATGATCAGATGTGATTGGTGCTTTCATAACCTGTTAGCTAAGCATCACTCTATTTTTTTTGTATCTGATAACACTTTAAATCTGCTTATAGTTTTGTGAGAGTCAGCAATTAACTGTTATACATCTCATAGTTTTCAGCTCATCCTTATCAACGGACAGACAAAATCTATTTGACTCTTAATACCAAAACCCATTTTGCAATCTCTAATCTAAGTGCTTATGTAGGTACTATCTAAGCATTAGTTGTTAATTCTCAGTATTGTAAGATGTAGGCTTTTCTTTCCATGATCTTGGTTCTGTACATGTCTGAAAAGTCTGTTGCAGCTGTATCACCACATCAACCTGTCCTCAGTGAAGCTGAGGCTAAATGCATAATCTTCATATTTTTGAATGTATTCAGCTAATAAGAAGATGTCACCAACTGTACTTCATTCAGTATCTTCTCTTATCATGTTGTACATCTGGATATGTAATAGATTTTAGTTAAGAATTTGTTCTGGTTGAGCTTTGAAGTACTCATCACAAGTTATAACTGTAATGTGTTGTAGCATACTATGACAGTTCTCACTTTAGAATGTGTCACTATTGATATTGTGCAAACAGTATTGTAAATAATATTGTGGTATGATGTATTAAAATAATGCCACATAAACATTGCTGTACAGAACATGTTATGTTTCCCTTTAAATAAAAAAAAAACATGCTTGTCTCTACATAAAAAGGAGGGTTATGGTCCTTTGTCCTACAGATGAGATGTTAAACTGAGGTCCCATCTACTTGAGTTGGTGGATGTAAAAAAATCCACAGCACCTATCTAAAAGAGTAGGGGTCCTTTATTTAACATAACAAGAAAAAAATTATTTACATGTTTACAGGCACAGTAACACACATTTCTATTTATTTTACTATTTACTATTCATCGTTTTCTTATAACATCCTCATGTGTTATTCTTCCATAACTGACCCCCACTCCTTCTTCCACAACCATAATCTAAATTTTTACAATATACCTGCTAAAACCCATATCCCATTAAACAAATTGCATTCAGTCTTTCATTCCAAATAACCCATATTGCATTAAATACATTTTTATCTACCTTTCTCATGTATTCTTTCTTCTTGCTCTTATAATACCCATACAGAATCATATTCATATCTATATTGTTTATGTCATTAATATTTTCAAATTTTTTCCACACAACTTTTTCTAGACTTTCACCACTCTTTTACATTAAAAAAAACATACTGTCATCCTCCCCAAAAAATAAACATGCTTTTTCAACTTACTTTTTATATGGCATATTTCCTTTTACTGGTAGGTTATTTATTAGCAGTCTCCACACGAAATCCTGACACTCTACTATCTTGGTACACCACTTTTTCCTTACTTTAAAGGCTTTATGTACTTATGGAAAATTTTCCTGTGGATTTACATAATAATATTGTTTCATCACATTATTTTACTATCTTTCTCTGTATTATCAATTTTTATTTTTCCATGTTAGTATTTTTTCTTGATAATTTTTGAATTCTTCATTTCAGATTTGTTTTCTTTTTTCTTATTCTCATCATCTCCTAGCACTTTTTGTAGTTGTATTTAAACATTATCATTATTAATTTCTCATTTTTTTCCCTTACCCACTTTAATACTCTATAAAAGTTTAAAGAAGCAGACTAAGCCAGTGGATTTAGTAACTCCAATTTCCCTTCATCTTTGCTCATATACAATATACCTGTTTTCACTGGGTTTAACCAAGCATGAGCCTAATATGAAAGAAAACACAAATTGTGCAATTTCTTTTTCATGATTTTCTGGGACCATAGTAACCATTAATACAGAATTCACCACATAAATGTTTTTCCTGAATACTAATCTATACATCCTCCATAGAAGATATGTTTCTTTCATTTTTTTAATCAAACCATCCCATTGCATCATAACTACATAAATTTCCCTAAATTTTATCCCTAGCAAAGACAATTAATTAATTGAAAAATATAGCCCCCCCCCCAATTTTTGCCACATTGCCCAAACCCTTACTTTTGTCATTATTCAAGTTTCATTCCCATTTCCTTTAAACATGCATTCAGACAAACCTTCATCCATGTTTTTCTCTTAGCAACTACAACTATATTGTCTGCGTACATCAGAACTACTGAAACCACCATATCCTTTCCCGTTACATATCTAGCATCTTTAGTTTTATAACATACTTTATTCACTATTACAGTCATTACCAGTACAGACAATATTCCACTCATGGGACATCCTTGTCTTATACCACACTTCATGCATATTTCTTTAATCAGCCACCCATTCACTAATACTCTCATTCTATTATTTTGGTATTCACTAATACTCTCACTCTATTATTTTGGTATACTTCTCTATAACATTCCACAGGAAGTTATGTCATACTGTATCAAACGCCTTGCTGGTATCACCTACCTAGAGTTTCATATTCTCTCTTTTGCTTATAATACTGTCCACAAGTTCTTTCACAACCAACAGCAATTCTTGACATGCCTTCCCTTTTATACCATATATACTTCCTTCTACACTATCCCTCATTCTTCCATCCATTCTTCTCTGTATTATTCTCATAAAAAATATATAATCTCTGTTATTTAGTGTCACAAATCTCCATGTTTATTTTATTCTTCTCATCTTTCTTTCATATAAATTTCAGTATCCCACTACATAATTCTTCATTAAAAAAAACTTATTTCAACCATTCATTCAGTACATTTACAAAATACTCCCTTTGCCATACCATTAATTTCTTGTCTATTCCATACCCTATACCATATGGGCCTGATACTGATTCCACATTTACTTTCCTAAGTACTTTATCCAATTCACTAATAATTTGTTTTTCAAATTCTTCCTTAACTCTTTCTGGATTTTTTTCATTTTCCATTTTCTGTTATTTTCCTTCTTTTTTACTCTTATACACATTTTCCACATGCTGTACTACAACACTCATAATTTGCTCTTGTGTTCTTTTTACCTCCCCTTTCGCATATTTCATTTACGTCATTATATTAATATCCTCCTTTACTATTTTATCCAAATATGCAGGCACCTCCCCCTTGTACATAATCTATCTGCCTAAACAGTAATGCCTTATTTTCTCATTTTCTTTTATATTTTTCTTTTTTTATATCATAGTAAATATATGTGTGTGAATGAGAGGGAGGATAGAGGAATGGTGAGGATGCAGGGAGTAGAGGTGGCAAAGGTGAATGAGTTTAAGTACTTGGCATCAACAGTTCAGCATAATGGTGAGTGTGGAAGAGAGGTGAAGAAGAGAGTACAGGCAGGATGGAGTGGGTGCAGAAGAGTGTTAGGAGTGATTTGTGACAGACGAGTACCAGTAAGAGTGAAAGGGAAGTTCTACAAGAGGGTAGTGAGACCAGTTATGTTATATGGGTTGGAGACAGTGGCACTGACAAAAAGGCAGGAGTCAGAGCTTGACGTGGCAGAGCTGAAGATGTTAAGATTTGCACTGGGTGCGAAGAGGATGGACAGGATTAGGAATAAGTATATTAGAGGGTCAGCCCAGGTTGGAAGGTTTGGAGACAAAGCCAGAGAGGCAAGATTACGTTGGTTTGGACATGTGCTGAGGAGGGATGCATAGAATATTGGGAAAAAAATGCTAAGCATGAAACTGCCAGGTAACAGGAAAAGAGGGAGGCCTAAGATAAGGTTTATGGATGTGGTGAGAGAGGACATGCAGGTGGTTGGAGTGACAGAGCAAGATGCAGAGGACAGGAAGAAATGGAAACAGTTGATCTGCTGTGGTGACCCCTAACAGTTGGTATTCTCTTCTTTTTAAAAATAGTTTTATTTACAATTTGTTGCTCTCCCTTTTTGCTTGCTGTCACTGCTGTGTATATAGTTACTGCATTATCTGCTGCCAGAAGAACAGACATCTGAGTTTGTTGCTGCTGTCCTCTTTTACTTTCTGCCACTGCTGCATACGTTTTAACTGCTGCATTCTCTGTTGCCACATCACATGGTTTCTTTTCCACATTACTACCCTCAGCACTTCTGAAAAGGTTATCTGCCATCTCATCCCACGAAACAGCAGAAATGTCACCAGATCATTCTTCCTGATTATTTTTAACAGGCATCATCTGCAAGCCCTCCCGATGGCAATTCTGTTATCTCCGCCACTTCAACAGAATTGCTTCCTTCCTTCACCATGGAGACAGCTAAACGCTGCTCAGTTATAATATCTGCCACAAAAGAATTTTTGTTTACATTCTGAAGTTTGATACTGAACAATTTTTCTCCAAATTCTCACTTTCCTCCTCCAAACTATCCATAGCTTTTCTCTCCTCCTTCATGCTGATGCTTCCTTAGGCCTGTTCCTTGCTGTTGTAGGAGCCCTCTGGTGCCATCTAGCAGCTTAATAATGTAAAGGCAATTCCCTGATGCCCTGGCCAGATTTCTGTTTGTAGTGAAATATCACCCGAAGTCTTCCCTGAGAAAAGGTCACTGGCTTAATGGGGCTAACCTAGTCAACAATGGATAAAAAAAAAAAAAGATCAGAGGAATTGTACTCAATGCAGGAGGACTGTGTGCCTTGAACAGTGGTGTCTGGGTTGGATGTTGTGGAAGATAAGAGACAAACTGGATGAGCCTAGATGGTCAGGAGATATTCTGCTGAGAATCCATACAGGAGGAAGCCTTATGAATTTATTTTGGAGCTATCTGTATTTATTTTGGAACTATAACTGAAGTGATATTTCAGGCTGCAGAATCTTTCGGGGGGGGGGGGGGGGGGGTCCTGTCCTAAAGAAGAGTTTGCACCATTGAACTGCTAGTTTTGCCTTGTATTTTAATAAAAAATATGTACAAAGAGCATCTTCTGCCTTTTTTTAGATCCCACAGTGTATTTGACCCTGACATTTAATTACCTTTTTCTTACCTTTCAGCTAAGTGGTTTCTGCCAGAATTAGGCTTGAACTGTTTTTACTGTTCTATATCACTCAGTTATTTTCTTCTTTGTCATCTGCCTAGAGCTAGGGCTTTTGTTCAAGCTTGATTACTGTGTAGAAATCACATGAGTAAGTCTGACAACTTATATATAGTATACTGACTCATACTGATGAAGCATTTCATGAATGCCTACAATTTGTCATAAATAACATAGCTGCTGCAATTACTGCAATGGTTGCTCTTGGGTTCAAGTGCATGGGGCTGTGAGCAATAAGAAATGGGATGGAGCAAAAATATGTTAGGTACTGTCAGTTTTGCTGTCATTCTCTGAAGCGTAGATGAGATAAGTTAACTTCTGAAATACACATGAGTAAGTATAGCATTTCTCTTCCCACATCGTTTTCCACTCACTTAAGCTATTTCTCATTACTATAAAAAATTAACATTAAACCAAATGAGAATTATTTGTTTGTCATTATCCTGTTAGTCTGTTTGTGTCAATAGCTGTATGTTAAATGCTGACCTAGCTGAAATTACTTATTCTCAAGCTGTCAAAGTAAAATAGTACGTCATGGCTTGTAGCTGTCTTACTCCCTCCTTGAATAAATATTATCCTACACCATAAATTACTAACATAAACAACAGATATACCATGCATTTTTATGACAAACTACACAATTCAATACTCAATCAAATACTTAGTCCTTGTTTTAAATATGACTCAGACTCCTTCTGTATGCAGAAAAACAATGCAGTGCCTTGTGGAATAATTGCAAATCAAAGAAGCTTGGATAGTACAGGTATTGTACAATTTTATTTTTTGTTATACTGCAACTGGAGCTGAGAGACAGCCTTAAAGTAATAATAAATAGGTTGTTCTGTTCATCTGTTTTTGACTTGTAAGGCACGTTGGAATAACTGACTTACAAGATATGAGCAAAGCTAAAGAAACTTAAGATAGAACATATAAAAGATGCTAAATTCCATCTTCTGACAAGCTTCCCACAGGATTACTTACCCCACAATAAAATGCAAGATATTCAAGTGTCTTACCTAAGCTGTTTTCTCAAAGCTACATTTTGTAGAAGTGGGAAGATGACAAATTCTGGAATGTGAAAATTTACCATGTGGAGAACGCATCACACAGTGACTGCAGCTCATAGCTTTTGCATGTATAATTCCAGGGTCTATATTAAAATCAGCAAATGCTTAAAAAAGCAAATGCTGATTTATTGACCCCATGTAAATGAAAGCTTACAATCCCGAACACTTAAAACAGCGATTTTTTTCCCAGGGAAAAAAATCACTGTTCCAGAAAAGAAAAAAAAAACAAAAAACAAAAGCAAACTTTAAAGCATCACATAAAGTGGGGGGCTTCACCCCCCCTCACCCCTCCTACTTAAATATACCAACTCCGAGATCGCACTACAGTGACAAAAATGGCAAAATAATGAAGGCGGCCAAGCGATTTTTTTCCCAAGGAAAGAATTCACTTACATGCCATTTCGGTATTTTGCTATTTCGTGCTTTCAAGTTCGATCAAGACACATTCAAAAGAATGCGTCTTTGATCATTTAATAGGGAACCTGATTTTAGGAGTGTGCTCACGCATGTGTTTGAGTGTGTGTGTGTTTATATACACTAAAGCAAATACAATTCCAGTTAAGGATTGTTATGTTTGTGTTACTCTAAACTGAAACAACTAAATGACTGGGACACAGAAGGTATGAAGAAGGCATTACAATTTCTGCCATTTTTACTAGGATCATAATTTATAAAACGTCACAATCTATATCTGGCAAACCAAAATGTATAACATTTTTGAAATAACATTTAATCAAATAATCATTTCCTATGGCTTAATTTCCATATTTCATGATGTTTCGTTTTCTTGAGGCATTATTTAGCATGTTTATATTAAGTCCAGCATAATGCAGTTAGACTGAGTTGTTCATAAACATAGTAAATAGCTGAATAAATGCATTCTGTACACTGCTTGTCGTTACCATGTTTCAAAAACACGAACTGCAGTAATGATAGGCAACACGTAGAAAGACTTGCAATACCTTTGGATTCCACTCCTGCAAAACTCCATTTTTTGCTATTTATGAATTATGTTTTGCATGATTTAGAAAAATCAACAAAATGTAACTGGTAGAATAGTATCCTGACTCACGCTGACATACTGTAACATAGTGTGATGGCATTAATGGGAGGTGCCTGCCTGGTTAGTAGGACCAACAAGGATATGTAGGACTTCTAGGCATGTGGGATCCTGGAAACAGCTCAAGATTTTTTTTTAAAAGTTTCCTGTGTGTTATGATTTGGTGTGGTATGGTAGGCAGCTACCCCTTTAACCCCTCAGCTATCAGGCAAAAAATTAGGTACAGGGGGAGAGGCAGCTACCTATGCAATCAGTGACCAACGACTAGAAAAAACAGAAGCTGTAGACTCAAGGGGACTCTCTGAGGGTGCTCTGGAGAAGTTTGGAGAACTTAGAAGTAGAAAAAGGTGCACTGTTTTCAAGAGATGTGTATCATGAGGGACTGAACAACTGTTAGTGCTAAGGCATCTACTGAAACTGTTGGTATGCATTGGAGCTGCTTTGGTAAAAATAACTTTTATGGGATGCTTTAAAGACGTGCAAAGGTGGAATATACATTTGCCCTGAATATAATCCAGAGGAGCTCATGTATGCCTACATACCTGCACAGCGGTTAATGCAGTGTTGATTATAAACTGTCTTCATTTTCTATGAATAGCATATAAAACCTTCAGCTGCTAAACTAGGTTAGGACTGAATAAGAACCAACAACGTTGGTTATAGCTTCTGGAAAATGGCTCATTATTACCTCTGTAGGAATAGGTTAGGTCAATAAAACCTATGTATCTTACTAGCTAAAAGTGAGAGCATATTTAAAAATTGACATTTACCAGCTTAAGAAAAAAAAATGACATCCTTCATCAGTACACTGTCTTTTTTATCAGACATTTGGTATGCTTAGCAAAAATTGCTGCTTTTGTAACTTTGTTGAATAATTCTGCATGCTGCTTCTATTCACAGGTTCAGTTAGTCCAACCGTTAGTGAAACAGCTCCTTTATAAACAGCTCTGACATTGCCTTGGTGTGGTTTGGTAAGAAAAGTGTTAAACTGTAACTTGAAATGATATGAAAATCTCACAGCAATTGTAGGATTTGGCCAGAAAAAAAAGGTAGAGTGAATCATGTTACAGAATTACCTATTCAACCATTCATCATGCATATTAGAAGGCAGTGACCGTTTTGCATTTTATATGTATAATCACAGTGAATTATGTGATGAAAGTTACTATGCAAAGAATCATCTGCAGCACATTATTATAGTGTCAGTGATACAGCAAATGTGCATCTGCTTATAGTCATCACAACTACATTATTACACTGAAATATACACTGTAAATATGTGTTCACACAAAATACATGCACCATGCCAGCATCCTCACTGGCACTGATAAAACTGTTGTGAGCACACGCACACACAAACACACACACACACACACACACACACACACACACACACACACACACACACACACTGCAGAACAAATCTTCTTCTTCTTTCGGCTTTTCCCGGTTAGGGGTCGCCACAGTGGATCACCTGCCCGCTCATGATTGGCAGTGGAGTTTTACAGTGTTGAGTTGCCAGCCCGCCGCCCAACCTTCCACAGAAGGCACACACATGCATGCACTCATGTCTAGGGCCAATTTAAAGTGTCCAATGCACCTACAGTATGTCTTTGGGATGTGAGAGGAAATTGGAGCACCCGGAGGAAACCCATGCGACCACAGGGAGGACATGCAGACTCTGCACAGAAGGCACCCCAGCCGAGAATGGAACCGGAGAACCTCTTTCTGTGAGGCAGTAACACTAACCACTGCACCACTGTGGCCACCCCACACTGCAGAATAAATCTTCTTCTTCTTTCGTTTTTTTCCCGGTTAGGGGTCGCAACAGCGCATCACCTGTCCGCTCATGATTGGCAGTGGAGTTTTACAGTGTCGAGTTGCCAACCCGGCGCCCAACCTTCCACAGAAGGCACACACATGCACATGCACACACCTAGGGCCAATTTAGAGTATCCAATCCACCTACAGCATGTCTTTAGGATGCGGGAGGAAACTGGAGCACCCAGAGGAAACCCACGCAACCACAGGGAGGACATGCCACACTGCAGAATAAATAATAAATAAAAAATAAAGCAGGGACGATACTAGAAAATGACATTTTTGTCAAAAAACTAACTAAACTATAAAACTAACAAGTTCAAGCATAACCCTCAAGGGGATAGGATTATTGAAATTGCTATGTTAACTTGAAAATTGTACCTCCCTCCCAAAAGTGTACTCACCGTCCATCCTGGATGGATCATGACTTTGGACAGAATACTTCTTTTCACAATTCTAACACATGACTGTGCAGCTAAGCATCATTCAAACAGAATCATCAGATTTGCAGATGACACCACAGTAATCGGCCTTATCAAGAAGGAAGATGAGGGAGCCTACAGGGAGGAGGTGACCCAATTCATTCATTGGTGCACTGACAACAACTTAGCACTAAATGTTGGGAAAACCAAGGAAATCATCATCGATTTTAGGATGGTAAATAAGCCACACACCCCTATCGTCATCAATGGTGCCACAGTGGAGAGCGCTAATAGCACTAAATTCCTAGGGATACATATCTCGCAAGACCTCAGTTGGGCCACAAACACTTCCTACCTTATAAAGAGAGCCCAGCAACATCTCCACTTCCTTAGGAGACTTCATAGAGTTAACCTCCCCCCACAGGTCCTACTTACCTTCTACAGAGCCACAATTGAGAGCATACTGACAAACAACATCATTGTCTGGTATGGAAATTGCGCTCAAGCCGATCAGAAGGCACTGGATAAGATCATTAAACAAACCACAAAAATCATTGGCTCCAACCTTCAGTCCCTACAGGACATATATTCAAACAGATGCTATGATGGAGTTCGAAAACTACTGAGGGATATACATCATCCGGCCTATGAACTGTTCAAGCTCCTGCCAACAAGGAAGTGCTACAGAAGCATTAGATGCAGGATATCCAAATTCCATAACAACTTCTTCCCATGTGCTATCAGACTGCTGAACAACAAACCATAGCCTAACCTGCTAAATGGGTAAACAAACATTATTTATGTGCAATATGTCATTGTTATCTACATAGCTCACTTTACACTTTATACTTTATTGTGTTTATTTTTAGTATTTTATTTTTGATTTCTATTTTAGTATTTTTAAATTATTATTAATCTTCCTTCTGTAAACTATAATTCTTATGGTACGAACCCGAGTATCGAAATTTCGTGCAGTGACATGCACTTTTTCCTCTGTGTTGATCTGTATGACAATAAAGTTTACTTTGACTTTGACTTTGAATACATTTTTGATATTACAAGAAGAAAACGAGTAAAATGGCAGGAGTAAGTAAATTATGTTAAAGAGTTAGCTAGCCAAGCATTCTGAAAGAAGCCACATAAGAAGCTATATAACTTAAAATGCCACTTAATAAGATCTACAAAGTACAATTGATTAAGTCTTACTTACTCATAACAGTGGATGTTCAAATTTCTTCACTTCTGCAGTAGCCTATGGGTAGTGTTCTGTCAAGGACACAGCACCCAGCCAGCTTGCTAAATTTCTAACTCCTGTTCCTGTCATTCACTCTGGCTGCTGAAAGGCTGCACCCTTTTTGGAGGGAAGTATATCAGCAACCAGTGTGAGATAAATCTTCAGGATTTTGCAGTCAATAATCACCATAATAATCATCCAAACAACAATAACTCCAACTGTTGCAAAGCAGGTTGTGTCCCAGCTCAACTATTTACAAAGTGGGGTGGTGAGTGGGCGGGGCCACATCAGTAATAAAGAAAATCAAACATCTACTGTTATGGGTAAGTAAGACTTACACAACTGTATAATGTTCGGCATTTTCATCATGGCAGTAGCCTATGGGTAGAGTCCCAAAGTCTACCCTACCTGGGAGGGGAACAATAAGGGTCCAGGAGTCCTAGCAGAATGGTCCTAGCAAAGACAGCCTTGGACCTAAAGAAGCAATCCAGTTTGCAATGCTTTGTGAAGGTTGTTGCATCCAGAAAACTCCTACAATCCACTCCTTTCTAGTATGCCATTGAAAATGATAAGGCCCTGGTAGAATGTACCTTAACTTTGCCTGGAATAGTTATACCATGGCAGGAATAGCAAAAAACAGTAGCAGAGGGCAACCATCTGGATACAGTGTGTTTAAACATGGGCTGACCTTTCTTAGTTCCAGTATAGGAAACAACCAGCTGTTCAGCCTTCCTAAAAGACTGAGCTCTGTCATGGTAGTACCTGAGCTGTCTGTGCACATCCAGTGAATATAGAATCTGCTCTCTCTTGTTTTTTTGGCTCAGGGAGGAAAACTGGGAGACTGATGGCTTGATTTGAGGTAAAATCAGAACAACTTTAGGAAAGCATGAAGGATTTATGTTCATAGCTTCATAGGGAAGTACTAGGCTAGCTGCCCTTGTGGGCCATTTTAAGCCTAGCCAAATTCCCTTTTTGTACTTGAAATAACCTACCCCATTTGGTTATAGACTGGCTTTACCCATCCCATGGTTGATAATTATATATCACCCCTAATGAGAATAACTGGGATCATACCATAGATAATTTGAGAGGGCCCTTGCATAGGATAAAGCATTTAGGAGCTGCATCTGTCCAATAATAGTACAGGGGGCAGTCCTGGGGTGAACTTTTCTATTTCCCTTCCATACATCTAAGTTGCACTTGAAAATGGCAGGGATGAACTCTGTTTTATGTGGACAAGGAGTCTGCTCCATAGCAGTGGTATCCTCTGCAAAATATACTTATCCCTCCAAACTGTTCTGTTGATGCTGCAGAAGAAGTTTAGATCTCTAAACTGAGTATTTCTGATACCATTTGGCTTGCTGTTGTATAACAAATCCATCAACAATGGGCCAGAGAATGCCTTGTATGCCAGTCACCTGTCACTTCTTAGCAGTCTGTAAGATACTGAGTATAGTGACATGGCTTTGAGTTGGTCCACGTAGGACATGTTGTTTAGGTAACCTATGTGTGGAAAACCAGGTAGGGTTCACCCACCATGAGAACTTGCAACTCAAATACTCACATTGCAGATGTCAGAGCAACAAGTAAAACAGATTTCTAAGTAATTAACTGTAATTCAGCCTGAAAGTCCGGTTCAAAAGGAGCTAAAATCAGTTTTTCTGGAACTAAACTGAGGTCCAAAGGAGGAAGAATTTACTTGTGAGGGTGTTTCTTGTGCAGTCCTCCTTTCAGGCACTGTTTGACCTCAGACAAGCTGAGATGGCTGCAAGATGCACCTTGATGGAAGCATACAACAAGCCATCTTTAAGTAACTCAGAAATATATGAGAACCAGAGGTGTTACTTCCCTTTCACAACCCCTGTGGATTGGCAAGATGCCAACAAGAACATGTCTTCCATTTGCCAACACTTTCTAGTAGCAGGTTTTCTTGCATTCTTTAGTGCTTGCTGCATGTCCTTGTGAACAATGTGCCTAAAAGGAATTAAAATTAAATTGTCCAGACCATCAGTTGTAGTTGATTGATATCGGAGTGTATTAAACTCCTCTTGTGCTGTGTGAGTAGATCCAGTCTGTGAGGAAACTTTTGATAATTGCCCTAAGCCAATTCCATAAGAAGGGAGAACCAATTTTGGATGGCCAAAAGGGATTCGCCACAATGATTTTGGTAATTCTTTCTTAATGTTTAGAAGTACCTTGGAAATCAACGGAAAGGGTGAAAAAGCATAGAACATTCACAAGTAAGGGAATGACAGAGAATCTGTTCTGCATACTTGGCTGCAATTTTTCTAGTTGTCTCTTTTGTAAGGGGATAAACCAATCTAGTTCAGGTGTTTCCCACATCTGAGTCAAGTGTTGGAACATACCTGTATTGATTTTTCACCTATGAAGGTCTGTGTAGGATCTGCTAAGTCTGTCCACAATGTTTTGTTTTAACATTATGTAAAAGCCCTGAAGAGTCAGAGAAAACTGAATAACCAACTCCCAAGCCATCACTGCCAACCGGCAAAAAGGGTATGATCTTTTACCCACTTGCTTACTGAGATACCACGTCACTGTGGTGTTGTCTTTAACCACCGGTAAAGGGCCTGGAGCCCATAAATAGTGTATTGTTTTCAAAGCATGAATCACAGCTAGCATTTCCTTGATGTTTTTCTTAATCCCGGTCCATAGTGGCCTGTCCAAATAATCTCACAGAGCTTGCATGTTCACTCCAATGGAAACGACACTCCAAGCATAATCTGTATTGTCTGTTTGGACAGAATGAACTTGGTTTGAAAGAGAGAGAATTCGAGTACTTGCTGCACGTCCCCATATAATGAGAGCCATTTGATCCCTCCACCACTGCAATTCTCACCTTACAACCCCCCCCCGCACAGGAAGCTGAATTTCCAAGGGATATAGGCGCTGGGTCCAAGAATTTTTTAAGTAGCATTGGATTTTTCTCATGTGTAATCTGTTTGTTCTGCCCTCTAAAGGATTGAGAAGTGGTCTTTTTAGGGTAGATCCTGGCTACCCGAAAAATCCTAGAAACGTCATACATCAATTTACCTCTGTCATCTCACTGTTTAAGGATTGTGAAGCCACTGGTCCAAATACCACATCCAGGCTAATTAGAGAATTAAAAATTTCAGACTTAAAATCATAAGAAAAATGTTGATTATGCAATCAAACCAATCATCAAAAGCCAGGAAACAAACACAAACTAAAGCTCCAAAAACATAAAGACTGACAAGCTGTCCAGAATATAAATCCATGTTTATTTTAAATATTAATGATAGCAACCAACAAGAAAATTAGTGAAGCAACAGTTCGCAGAGATCCAATATACAAGAAAATGACTGAAACAATGTACTAAAGAGTTTAATAGTAAAAGCAAAGCTTTTAGGTTCAACAACTCTTCTTCAGTGCAAGATAAAACACATTTTCACTTCCACATTTAAATACAAATGCAAATCAGTTATTCAATAAACCACAGCCAATAAAAGAAGCAAGTCAATTAAAATACATATCACCAAATGATTATCCTATCAGTTAAAAAGCCAAAAAAATGTCATTTAACTCATAAAAATGAGGTTATAACTATACAATAAAATTATTTCAGGTGTAACATTTTGTCCTTTAAAACAGGTTTAAGTGTAACCATTTTTATTAATACCAGTAAAAACATCAGCTTGTAGAGAGATGATCCACACATATTTTTTTAGTTCAAGTTTATTATTTAAATCACCTCCCTCCCATATTCTTATACGCCACTGTTAAAACTCCAAAGGTAAAATTATGGCTTGAGTCATTCTCACTGATGTGTTTAGCTAATGAATTTGTCAAATTGTTTCTTCTTATATCCGATCTATGCTCTGTTATTCTGTCTTTTAAACATCTGGTAGATTTACTTACATAAAAGCTAGGACATTTTTGGCAAGTAGCCAAATATACTATAGTGCAAGTATTACACGTAGCAAAATATTGGAAGAGAGGTGAAGAAGAGAGTACAGGCAGGATGGAGTGGGTGGAGAAGAGTGTCAGGAGTTATTTGTGACAGACGAGTACCAGTAAGAGTGAAAGGGAAGGTCTACAAGAGGGTAGTGAGACCAGCTATGTTATATGGGTTGGAGACAGTGGCACTGACAAAAAGGCAGGAGTCAGAGCTTGACGTGGCAGAGTTGAAGATGTTAAGATTTGCACTGGGTGTGACGAGGATGGACAGGATTAGGAATAAGTATATTAGAGGGTCAGCCCAGGTTGGAAGGTTTGGAGACAAAGCCAGAGAGGCAAGATTACGTTGGTTTGGACATATGCTGAGGAGGGATGCAGAGTATATTGGGAAAAAGATGCTAAGGATGAATTGGCCAGGTAACAGGAAAAGAGGAAGGCCTAAGATAAGGTTTATGGATGTGGTGAGAGAGGACATGCAGGTGGTTGGTGTGACAGAGCAAGATGCAGTGGACAGGAAGAAATGGAAACAGTTGATCCGCTGTGGCAACCCCTAATGGGTGCAGCCGAAAGAAGAAGAAGACACGTAGCAAAATATTTCAAAGAAAAAGTTTTCCCTGTAATAGGTAAGTATGAGGGATACAGAATTCTTACCATATTTTAGCAATCGACATTTTATTAATCAGACTGTTAGACCAAGAATGAATGGTAATATGATACGTTACCGCACTACATATAGCAGATGTAGCGATGGGGTTAAAAATATAATTTTTAGGAACTGGTGTATTTTAAGAAGTGCTCCAGAACTATCAGATATTATTTCTGAAAATCCTAGTTTTTCTTACCGTAATTGTCATAACTTAAAACAAATGTTATGCTATAAGGACATGAGATGTACAGATGATAGCCAATCAGCAATAAAATCTAAAAAATGAACTGTTCCCTGTTTTTATTGTAGCTGTTGCTCATTTATTAATAATGAGGAGAGTTTTATACATCCTATTACAGGGAAAACTTTTTCTTTGAAATATTTTGCTACATGTAATACTTGCAGTATGGTATATTTGGCTACCTGCCAAAAATGTCCTAGCTTTTATGTAGGTAAATCTACCAGACATTTAAAAGACAGAATAATAGAACATAGATCCACAGATTCCACTCACATTTTTAAAAGGACAGGAGTATTTCACTCACATAGCACTAGCAGTGCACATGTATACAATAGAAACAATAGATTAACCTTTTTTGAAAGAACATACAATCTAATAAATATTGTGCTTCACCTACCCACCTAATAACACCAACAACAATAACCATTATATAATTATTATATAACAAAGCAATGTCTTGTTCATATAAAATAAAATAAGAAAAAAGCACAGTTCTAACTAACTGGAACAGGCAACCATCAAATATTCATTTTCACGTGGTTTCATATTTTTTTCATATTTTTACTATCATATGGAATAGCCTAAAAATCCAAAAAAACTCCCAAAAAATAACCATAGTATATTAATATTTGTATTTAAAATCCTTATTAGTATCTTCACAATACTTAAGCACATAAAAGCAGTGTGTGTGTGTGTGTGTGTGTGTGTGTGTGTCTGTGTGTGTGTGTGTGTGTGTGTGTGTGTGTGTGTGTGTATGTGTGTGTGTGTGTGTGTGTGTGTGTGTGTGTATATATATATATATATATATATATATATATATCTAATTAAAATAGGTGTCTATATGTAACAAAAAGTATATATGCGGTAGTAAATGATAATAAATATAAAATTTAATAATAATAATGCAACCCCACTATTTCATCTTGTTAAAGATTTCAACTAAAGTATACAAGTAACTGAGATGTATTCATTAAGTCCCAGCCAAGTGTTTACATCAAGCACCATCTGCCAGGTCATCTCCTTCTTCAGGGTAAGTGGGTTAAAACCTACCCTAATGTCTGGTTTCACCTGGTCAATTACCATGTACTTGAAAATGTGACCTGGATTATCCTGATTGTGTTTGGCCAACGCACTAGAAATAGTATGGTTTCTTAAACTATATTCATGTTCATATACCCTCTCCCTTAGCTTACGATCAGTTTTCCCAATGTAAAAGCGGTGGCACTCTACACACTGGGCAAGATATAGCACTCTCTTTGAATCACAATTAAAGATACCCACCACTTTGTATGTCTTACCTTGAATGGTAAAGGCCATACTCTCATCAGTAAAATTACATTGGGAGCATCTCCCACATTTTCTCATACCCTTATTGTGACCAATGAGATGCTATCTGCGTGTGCTACTGTGAACTTATTGCCTGAAATGACACCAATGATGAATGCTGCGGCACTCTCTATGGCCTCTAGTGTCATAGAAGGCGTAAATAACACTGTTGATAAGGCAATACCTGTGGTCCGCCCTAAGGATTACATTGCCAGGAAACAGAATGGGCATTCACATATTTTTCAAGAACTCCCGCTCGCAATATGTATGGCCAAGAAGACGGAGAGTGGCTGCTTCTACAGCAGGGGGTGGAAGAGGGCCAGAGAACATCTGGAAACTACACAGACATTAAAAAAGATGTGGGGAAAGAGAACAGAACGAGAATAATACACAATATTTCAAGGAGGTAGCTGGATAAGGCTGAAACCACGTTATTACTAAGGAGACTTTCTTTTATACCTGCATCATCTGTGGATTTGGAAGAAGTTACAATGGACATGAGACTTTTTGTACGTACTGTAATGCTACAGTTAATGTTCACAGATACACTAACTGTGAGTATGTATAGGAAGCCAAGCTTGTTCTGTCCTGGTTTTAATTCTGTGCTAGAAGTTTTTTGTAATGTGTGGAGAAGGATTTTGATCAGTTATTCAATAATTCTGATTACAGTTATACAAATAAGAGATATTACAATTTGTCATATTATGAATATCAGGCACTACAGGAGTTGTGTGCT